>NW_023464882.1:0-9828 GCF_013731165.1 Rhagoletis pomonella
CAACAAGAGTTTACGGAATGTACATAGCTCAGTGGTTAACGCTTCTGACTTTGAACATTGATTACGCAGGTTCGATCCCTGCTGAAGTCTAGAAAAAAGAAGTCTGATGAGGAGATGTGGTGATCTCCGAAATAGTGCTATAACTTCTACCGCTTAGACTTTGTTGCTTTTTCAATTTTTCCTAATAAACAATCATGGTACAAAGCTCAATAAAAAATATTAAAACTAAAATTTTAATAAGCCACAATAACATTGACAAACAAAAAATTAGTCAAAACTGCTAAAAATGTTGTGGTGCTATTATTCTGACCAGTACTTTATTCGTTTTCTTATAATATGGTAAAATGTTAATAATTTCCTTTTTCCGGATTTTGATATGCTCCTCCGTATTTGATCTCAGTTGAACTTTTATAAGTATGAGTTGTCAATTTAAACGAATATCTTTTGTTTTGTTTGTTTTGTAGTACAAGAAATGTATTATTATAGCCAGTTTCTCTTCTTTGCACTTCAAAAGGGACAAACGAAATCCGAATTTAATTTTTCCATATAAAACATAAATTCAGATTTTGCCTGGCGCCATTCAAGTGGATGCAAGTGTATGTTTATAAGAATATATAATTCAGACGCATAAATTAATAATATCATTTAATTATTATAAGTAGTTCTTTTTGATGCACTCAAATTTAAGCAAATTTATATCTCTTTAATTTACAAAGTAATTTATAAATTTTAAACATTTATTAATTATTTAATTTTCAAGCAATTTAGCATTTCAATTCAATATCTCTCCTGACGATAGTACTATCGATGTTTTCAACTATCGTTTCGAAAAATATCGAGTGGCAGTACTATCGATGGCATCGCAGCTGTAGTGCATAGCCCAGTGGTTAACGCTTCTGACTTTGCACATCGATGCCGCGGGTTCGATCCTATAACTTCTACCGCTTAGACTTTGTTGATTTTTCCATCTTTCCTAATAAAATAATCGTGGTACAAAGCTCCATAAGAATATTAAAAAAAAAACTTTATTTATTTATTTATTTATGTACATATCGAGCCCTAACCGCCAAAGAACGTAGCCGACATTTTTTTTAATTTTTTCTTTTTGGTGCAGAAGTGCATCTGGATATATGTATACTTCTACATCCAAAAGAAAATTAAAAAAATTTCGAAGTTAATTAAATAGAATGGAAATTTATTTAACACGGCTAATTTCAGCGGCAAAAAAATAATAACTTCTCAGGGATCGAAATTAGCCGCATTCGAAATTTAATAATCGGCT
Source organism: Rhagoletis pomonella (assembly GCF_013731165.1). Lineage (NCBI taxonomy): Eukaryota > Metazoa > Arthropoda > Insecta > Diptera > Tephritidae > Rhagoletis > Rhagoletis pomonella. The sequence continues at coordinate 1,283 of NW_023464882.1, forward strand.
CGCGGCGTTTCGTCGACTAAATTAAGGGTATCCGTTCAGTTTTTTCGTGGTATAACAAGTGTGTCCCTTAAACCGTATCGAAAAAAAGTTCGCCGTACACCCCCTCATATGAAGTATTTTTGAAAAGAATTAAACAAATATATAAATTTCTTTTTTGGACAACCCTAGTAGTCGCCCAATTACATTTTTCTTCATATCTTTGGCATTTATAGTCGCATTTTAAAGTGTTATACACAACTGTTTTTGTATCAGGGAGGGGATTTTTCTACGGAAGCTCATTGACCTCATGTGCTCCATTGTGGTACTTACCCACCTCGCTCATTACCTTAGCTCGTTTCTGTAAAAATTCTCTACCAAGGCGAATTGAGATATGAATTCGCCGCCCTGTTCTCTACTGCTAATGAGTAGTAGAAAATGACGTATATTCTCTACCAGTAGAGAAATAATCGGTAGACAAAGGTTACAGAAACGAGCTACAGATCTCAGTTGCTACCACCCTGACGTACCGCCCTAGTGACAGTAAATTAAAGACCGTCAAGAATCAATAATCTTTTGCGAAAGAAGTATTTCGATTAGTTCAGTAGAACCCGAAATAAAACACATTTTATTTTTAGTTGGAAAACCATACGGAAAAAAACTTTTATTACTTCCCAACAAGCATTTCAGTAAATGTTTTTAAAAATAACTTAAAGTAAGTTTGCTATAATAAGCGTTAAATAAGCATTTTTAATATTAAGCTTATTAAAAGTTTTTTCAAATAAACCTTTATTAAGTTTTGAGAGCGAATGTTTGTAAAAATAACTTAAATTTATAAATGAAACGCAAATGCCAACGACATGAAGTAGTAAATATTTCATTTTTTCAATCGTAAGTGACGTGTTTACGTTTTTTTAAATATATTATTAAAAGAAAAAATTAAATAAAACCGATGCGGTAAAAAAAAATCCAATCCAGGACCCGCTGCGCTAATCGGTGGAGCATTGAGTCTTCAAATGATGAGTTCTCCTTATCCTTTTTTAGTTTAACATTCAATTAAAAATGTATTAAATTTTTTTCAGAAAACTTCATCAAGGAGAATGGCGGCGATGAAGCGGAATATATAGCTGCATCGATGTCGTTTTTCCAATTTGCCAATAACCGCATGTAATTGAAACCACGCAACAAGATGTAATAATTAACTTTTTTATGTTTAATTTTTGTGTGTTATCGTGAATATGTGTGCTAAAATGTCTATTCCCTATTTATATTTTCGCGACTGTAGATGAGTCCGCCAAAAATTCGCATTTCTTTTAGTTTCTAGATGTTAAGCAATCTATGTATGAGTTTTTAAAGAAATATCTTTAAATAAAGGGTTATAAAAATGTTTATAAAAAGCTTTCTTTTGAAAATTTTTAGTAAGTTACGCTTATAAACAACTTTTTTTGAAACTTTATTATAAGTTTACACTCTTACGCTTATAAAAAGCTTTCTTTTGAACATTTATTACAAGTTTATATTTCTACGCTTATAACCAATGTTCCTTTTCGATTATATTACGCTTACTTTCAAGCGTTTTATAAACAAAAAATCAACGTTTGGTAAGCTTAATGTTTATAATTGAAAACTTAAAAAAAACTTTCTTTAAGTTTATTTTGCTTGTGGGTTTTCTCCGCACGCACATAACAGTTCGTGATAGTTTTGTAACGGAAATTACAAATCCCAATATTATCTAATTTTTTGCAGATACTAGTTTTAGACAAAATTAGAATATCTGCGCGTTGCCACAAACGACACACTTTTTTAAAACTTCTCAAGTTTCGACGCCGATCACTGTTATAACGCAGATATAAGCCGAAATTAATAATATCGCATTCAGTTGGCAGTTGGTTTTTTAAATCGCGATTAACAAAAGGCATTTTTTAAGTTTTTACCACTAAGTAAAAAGCACAATTAATTATGATGACATTTATTACAAGGGCAAAACAATAAACAATAAAGAACAAATAAGAAAGTCGAAGTTCGGGCGGAGCCAAACATTAAATACCCGGCGGAAGTACTATAGTTTTTTCACCTCTCCGAAAACTACCGCTACATGGTAGCAAAGGTGGTTTATCCATATTTCAAACAACTTCAGTTAGACATCATGAGATAAACTTATAATATGCGGGCGGTATCATGTGAATTTTCCAAAATTCCAAATAATGTTATTTCTTTACAAGGGATTGTTGTTAGTATCAATTTTGAGTAAATTAGCGTACTTAAGTTCCGAAATATAGAAGTTTCAAGCATTTCTGAAATTTACCGTTATATGAAAAGTGAGCGTAATTTTAGTCCGATTTCAATAATTTTCAAGAGTCTCGTACAAAATGGTATAACGTTTACATATATGTGATCATAAGTTGGCGGTGCCACGCCCATTTTCCAAAAATTTTTCAGAAACGTATTTCTTGGTAAAGAGGTGTTGCAATTATCAATTTTGAATAAATTAGCTTTAGTATTTACTGATTTATCGAAGATTTCGTATTTCTCTAAATTACCGTTATATGGGATGTGGGCGTGGTTATTGTCCGATTTAGAAAAGCTTCAGCCGTTTAGTATGTTCTACCATGGCCAACAACTGTGCCAAGTTTGGGAGAAATTGGTAGAGCGGTTACCAAGATATACACAATCATTATTTTTTGTCTAAAAATTATTGTAAATATCAATTTTGAGTGAATGACCTTCAGTAGTTAATAAAATTTCGCAGTTTTCATATTTCTGAACATTACCGTTATATGGGAGGTAGGCGTGGTTATTGTCCGATTTTGCCCGTTTTCAATACCATCCGTCCTACGCCCGAAATAAGTAGACGTACCAAGTTTTGTTAAGATATCTCAATTTTTACTCGACTTATCGTGTGCACAGAGGGACAGACAGGGACTGAAATACTTCTTTCGGAAAAGATTAATGATTTTTGACGGTCCTTAATTTACTGTCATTAGGGCCGTACATTAGGGTAGTAACAACTGAGATCAGGTGGGTCACTACCACATCCTCGAGACAAAAACATTGGTGTGTCACACTTTAAAATGCGACTATAAATGCCGAAGATATGAAGAAAAATGTAATTGGGCGACTACTGGGGTTGTCCAAAAAAAAATTGTTTTTGTTTTAAATGCTCTTCAAAAACACATCATATGAGGGGGTGTACGGTGATTTTTTTTTTTTGCGTGTAAGGCGAGACGCTCTAAGTTGGTCACATTATATATGCATATCAATTGATTTAATTACTACCTAGTTCTACACTATGCTATCCTAACTATATTGTGTCTTATATTACGTTCAAATTGGCGCCATTTAACTTGTTAAATGAAAAAGAGCTTTTTAGAAAGCACAATCGTCCACATTGAACATTTGGAGTTAACTTTGACGGTTGTTTGATTACCAATATAAATTCGAAAAAGAATATTCAAAATCAAGTGTTTGTGTTTCAATTTGTTTTGTGCGAATGTCTGCTTCATGATATTTCATTACATTTCATTTCATTTATTGAGTCTATGATTATATAAACCTTACAGACTAGATTCACAAGTTTAACTTAACTAAACATGTATAACTAAGAATATAGGGATTCAATCATTGAGCCAAAACGAGATCTCGGGAGTGCAAAATCTAGATCAAGGCTACTAAATATTCGATTGAATTCAATGAGAGCTCTAGCAATGGGATCAAAATAATGGTAATTGGCTTTGATTAGCTTGACATGAAACGGATAGTGAAAGCGTAGTGTTCGTTGCGGAACATTGAAGCTTATCAGCTGAAGTAGCTCCGGGCAATCAATAAGACCAGAAATGATATCGTAAACAAACATTAGCGAATGAATGGATCTTCTCGATTCAAGTGACTTCCTCCCTATTAGCATACAGCGGGCACAATAGGGTGGCAAACGAGCAGTGAAATTAAGTGGTTTGAGAGCAAAACGAATAAAGCTCCGCTGCACTCTTTCGATTCTATAGGAATGAGATGAGTAGATCGGATTCCAGATTAAGGAAGCATTAACGCATACGGATTAATTAGAGAATTCAAAATGTTTAGTTCGTATGCACTATTTATCTCTGCGTACGATGAGACCTCATGGGAAATAACTAATTACCGCCTTGGCCTCTTTTTTGGCGGGCAGGCATGTATACAATTTTGATAATTTTTAATTTTTAATATTTTTCAGAATATACATTTTTTGAATGTTGGCATGTCAAATAAAAGCTTTTGGGTCTTTCTGATTGGCCGGAGCAGAAAGCTTTCCGATACAACTCTGCGTTGAACTGGTTTTCAAACGAGTTAAATGATTTAACTGGTTCAATTTTCCAACAACAATTGCATGCGATTTAACTTGTTTATGAACATGTTTTATTCATTTAACTGGTTCAAGCCCATTTAACAAATTTATCTCGTCAATTTGAACGTAGTATTAGCTAACTTTTACTATAATAGTAGTACTAGTAAACTGAAATCTAAAGAAACGAGAGAGCGAGTTGGTATAAATTTGGTAAAACACAAAAAAATTATGTTGAATATGCCGTCTTTCGCCTTTTGATAAAATTATTATAAAACGAAAATACTTCATTTAGTATTTAGTTACAAGAAGGACTCCTTTATACCCGGTTTCTCTCATACTTCCAAAATACAACTTTTAACTAAGGGAGTGTCAAAACGGCCTGTCAGAGCGTACAACACCATTTATAATTGCATCATGTATAGAAGGATATGGCGCATATTCAGTCATAGTTAGTTCACAACTATGTTGAAACTACTTTAAGTTACTACTAAAGCTACAATCCCAAGATGGTCGGTTCTACGTTACCGGAGCACCCACTCCGACCAAGGACCATTACCCCAGCAGCAACTCCCCATTTTTTCGCACTGGGAGCATGACCTACCGGCAAGTCTGCTCCGCATACTACTGGTCCACGCCGGCATAGAGCAAAACTCCGGACCATGGACATGCAGTGTCTGCAACCGAAATTTACACCACTCGTCCACCTCAGTCCGTTGCAACAGCTGCAATAACTGGTGTCATCTGAAAGCATGCTCAGGCCTCCGGCACCATAGGGATTGGAGTGCTAACTTTGTTGCATCGTGCTGCAACAATCCACAGCAAGCCCAGCATTCCACACAAACAGCGCCCGCCCAACCAACAGCCAGTGGACCAACTCCCAGCACACAACCCCGGACATCCACTCAAAGCAGATGGTACTGCAGCGTCTGCCACAACCTGATAGGGCGAAACACCACATCAGTAAGATGCAACGCATGCAATAACTGGTGCCACCTGAAACGCTGCCCCGGCCTCATATACCATCGCGAATGGAGTGCTGCTTTCACTGCAGCCTGCTGCGCTGCTACCACACAACCCCAATCGCCTGCACCTACATCTGTGCCAATGCCAACGCCAGCGGTAATCCCACAACCGCGGCCCACGGTCACACCCACACCGGCACCAACACCCGTGACAACACCAGCGGTCGGACCACCACACCCGCAACAAACACAACAGGCACAGCAAGCAGTTCAGGCAGCGCGCCAGTACTCCCTCACCCCGCGAATTACTATCACCAGGCCCAACTCCATCTGCAATAGTTCAATTGCAACGGACTACAAAGCAAGATCGCTGAGATAGTCAGCTTCATGAGGCGCAACAAAATCTCAGTCGCGGCGGTCCAGGAAACCAAACTCCACTCCGGCTCTAGCGTTCAGAGTCAGGATGAGTTCAACGTCATCCGAAGAGACCGCCCTCGCGGCGCCGGAGGCGGCATCGCTTTTATATTGCACAACGCGATCCAATACCGGCTCATTACCCCCCGAATCGCCGCCAACGACACACTCATTGAGCACCAAGGCGTGGCAATCAAGTCGGGAGATACTGAGCTGGAAGTCGTCAACGTGTACATACCACCTGCCACCAGCTGCCCAGCAGGATATCGCCCGAACATAAGTGCGCTACTTGAAGGCGAAAACCGGGTAGTGCTAGGGGATTTTAACGCGCACCACGAACTCTGGCGCTCAAACCTGGGCAACGACCAGCGGGGTACACTAATCGCAGAACAAATTGACGACTCAACGTTTTGCACTGTAAATGACGATGCCCCCACCAGGGTCGCGAGTGACTGCTACAGTTCGCCAGATATCACTATAGGAAGCGGAGGTCTGATAACTTGCATTGGTTGGCAACCAGTGCTCACGCTCGCATCAGACCACCTGCCCATAGTAGTCGCGATGGACCACCCAAGAGATTTTGTTACATCCGAAGACCGTACGTATATGAACACCAAGAAGGCCAACTGGGACGATTTTAAGGAACACACGGACCGCAAATTCAATGCTCTTCCACCACCAACATGCGCGCGCGAAGCTGAGCACAACATCCGCCGGATCATAAACGCAGCACCCGCCCGCTTCATATCAGCCGGTAGGATTGCCAAAATCCGCCCGGGCTTTCCAGCTGAAGCGGCGGGACTCGCAGACGAGCGTGATCGAATCCGCCAGTCTAATCCTGGTGATCCCCGTATCAGGGATCTCAACAAGGACATTAACAAACTGGTTAACGAACACTAGCGGAAAACGTAGAATGAGCACCTCAAGACATGCAATCTCTCCAGCGGAGCTAGCAAACTGTGGACGACAGTAAAATCTCTCTCCCATCCGGCGAAACGCAAGGACAACGTTGCCCTTACATTCGGCGATACCGACCCACGGACGTGCGCGCGCTTTTCAGCCGGCAGTTTATTGCACACCCGGAGAGAGACAAAGCCCGCCGCAGTGTGCTACGTAAAGCACACAAACTCCGCCCCCGAGACACACCAACGTGCTTTACACCAGAAGAGACGCAGGCAGCTGTAAAGAACGCCAAAGCATCCAAGGCGTTAGGGCCAGACGGAATCTCGATGCAGATGCTGAAAAAGCTAGGACCAGTGGGAGTCGAGTACATCACAGCAGCTTTCAATTTGTCACTGTCCACCCTGATCATCCCTGAGATGTGGAAAATGGGTAGGATCATCCCCCTCCTTAAGCCAGGTAAGAAGGCGGGCGCAGGAGACTCTTACCGGCCAATCTCCCTCCTATCCCCAGTGGCAAAGACAATGGAAGCACTACTCCTCCCCAGTCTAACGAAGCATCCGCAACTCGCCCAACACCAACACGGATTCCGCAAAATGCACAGCACAACCACTGCATTAAACGCCATCACCACACAGATAAGCGAGGGTCTGAACCAACGTCGACCCTGTGATAGGACGGTCCTAGTCGCGGTGGACCTGTCGAAGGCCTTCGACACGGTAAACCACGCGACCCTTTGCCAAGACGTACTGGACTCGTCGCTTCCGGATCGAATGAAGCGGTGGATAACCAGCTATCTGTGTGGACGCCAATCATCGGTCGAATTCCGAAACGCCAAGTCCAAGCCGCGTAGGATTAAACAGGGGGTCCCCCAAGGCGGCGTACTCTCCCCGACACTGTTCAACCTCCACATGGCGAAACTCCCTCCGCCGCCAGCAGGGGATAACTTGGTGAGCAACGCCGATGATTGCACGATTATGGCGACGGGCCCCAATATTGACTGCCTATGCGGGAATATCAGCGACTATCTCACCGATCTTGCAAATTTCTTCACTGACAGGAGCCTCACCATCTCCGCCGCGAAATCCACCGCTACACTGTTCACCACCTGGACAAAGGAAGTTAGGTTAGAGCTGGACGTTTACGTCAATGGCAACAAAATACCGACGGTCAACCAACCAAAAATCGTGGGAGTCACGTTCGACAGCCTATTCTCCTTTTCTGCGCACGCCTCAGCCACCTGCGAAAAGATGCGAGCTAGGAACTAAGTCCTCAAGTCACTAGCCGGCAGCACTTGGGGAGCCGACTAAGAAACCCTACTCACTACGTACAAAGCAATCGGCCTGTCGGTGGAAAACTACGCAGCGCCAGTGTGGACGGCGGGTACCAGCGATACGCAGTGGAGAAAGTTACAAACATGCTAGAATGCAGCTCTACGCACGGCTACAGGCTGCCATCTCATGTCGTCCGAGCATCACCTCCACCAAGAAAGCCAGATGCTGGCGGTGAAAGAGCACAACACGTTGCTATCGACGCAGTTCCTCATGGGATGTTACCGTGGAAATCACCCCAATAACGCCCTGCTTCGAAATGAACCGCCTGCCCGACATGTCAGACGTCACCTGCACGACTGGAAATCCGACGTCGAGCCGTGCGTACACCCCCATTCGACGCAGACAAATACAGAGCGGTGCTTAACCACCTACACACCGATGCAGTCAGGTCGAGTCTTAGCACCAGAAACGACAACATCGTTCCAGGTGGTCGACCGCCACCCATCAACATCGACGAAGCCGAACTGCCTAGAGAGACCAGGTGCACCCTAGCACAACTCCGTTCTGGGTGGTGCCACAGATCAAACAGCTATCTCTCCCGGCTGAACCCAGAAGTGGCAGACCCATGCCCTGCATGCGGGCAAGGTCCACACAACACCCAACACCTCTTCGCATGCGCCTCTAACCCCACGACCCTGACAC
>NW_023464883.1:0-9828 GCF_013731165.1 Rhagoletis pomonella
ATAGGAGTTCTTAAATTTTAGAATGCATTAAACAAAAGCTCTAGGACCTTGAAGTCTTTTGTTTTGGTCGCTCCATTTGCGAATTTCGAGTTTTCGATACCGTAATTTGGTTAGGAAACCCAGTACGAAACATTCGATTTGTATTGTATTAATTGGTATGACAAAGCTGAGTATCTACGCCGATCATTGCGATTGACGCTGTATTATTTATTGAAACAAAATGGCATGGGCCGGGAAATTTGATTGATTTGTGCAAAAATTAGCAGGTTTGGTCTGGCTAGACGGTCGGTTCTAGTTAAAGTTCTATGGCAGACCCCACAGAATCACTGTGATACTCAGGAGAGAATTTCCAGAGAGTTGCACCTACATGTTTTCTGCAATGGCGTATCTTCTAAGATATCTTCAAAGCTTCTCGAATAAGAGACCCGCAATTGTTTCAGGCAGGGCACTGGAATAGGCAGTGCTGGAGGGAGTGTATCTATTCCTTATCTCTACTGCTTTTATAGAAAAAGTTACGCGGTCCTCCGAATCTGACGCCCACATGAATAATGTTCCATCACGTTAGTAGTCCAGTGAGAGGCTGAACATTCGGTTTGAGAGTAAAAGAGCAGTGGACAATGTGAGCGCGATACAGTACAGTGTGCAGATTAATCCAACTGCTGTTGGGAGAAATCGCTCCCGTTGATGTTGATAACATAATATTTGGGATGAACCATCATACCAACGCGCCATAGATGAGAGAGAATATGTCTAACCATCGCTGTACATACTCAGCATATTACCGGCGTTCGTATACTTCGATTCTTTTCAATTGCAGTAGTGGAGAAAACTACGCACTTTCCTTCTCGCTCTTTAAAACATTGCCTCTATTTATTTGCCATTGGGTGATGAAGATGTCTATCCTATATTGTTTCATGAGTATAAGTAGTTCAGTTTGAAGGGACTACCCCCAGACCATTTCCTTCTGTCCTCCTTGTACTCATTAAGTGCAGGTTGTAGCGTCGAGTTGTACTTATCTACGAGCAGAATAAGTTAGTCCTCTGAGTATGGAACTACTTTAATAGATTTTGATATAGTGTGAAGTAGAATTTCGTTTAACAAAAGGTTTCATAACAGAGAAGATAGAACCTCTTCCTGGGTAATACCTAAGCAGGTTTTTGATTCGAAAATAATCAACGATTTTCATCCCACAGTAACCACAGAGGAGTGGATAGATATAAAATGGTTGTTGTGCTCTTTTCACATAAGGGCTCCTTATATAAACCAGGCTAGAGTGTAATTTGCAAATTTGTTGTTTACATCAAACCAACCCTATAGTATATTCCGCCCGATCCTAGTGGGAACTTTGGCAAATGGTTTTCAACAATGATGCGCTTGCGCTGGTTGGAACAATGATACGCTTTTGCGGGGTTATTTACGTCATATTTTAAGCTCATATTTATTCCAGTGATTAGTTTCGTGTAGTATTTTTGTGTGATATAGAATTTGATTAGTAGGTCCAGGTTATATATTTATATTTACTTATATGCACTTCTCAAATGCCTTAAAGCAGACCTGGCCGCTGCCATAATTCTTCTTGCAAGTCTTCACCTATGATGTTTTATATGTATATGTAAATATTATGCATCCAATAGAGAATGAATAAATGTATGTAAAAAAAAATTTTTAACACTTACAGCAAGAAGATACGTTGGGTCTACCAAGTGTACCTACTACTAATTCGCTTCATGAAAGATGACAGTCGTAATATAAAAAGTGGCCTCATTTCGCTGGGACTTTTTATGGTAAGAATAAAAATATTGTATGCACAGCACTTCTCATTAAAAAAAAGAAGAATTTCTAAAAACGAAAATTGTTTCCAGGTTACCTCAATGACCCTTGCCATTATGTACTCGGGCGTAAGCGGCCTCACACAGACTTCAGTGCAAGATATTGCCGGCTCCATATTTATGGTATCCAATGAAATGATATTCACCTTCTCTTATGGCGTCACCTATGTGTTTCCCAGCGCACTGCCAATTATGCGACGTGAAGTGGGCGAAGGCACTTACAGTCTATCAGCCTATTATGTGGCTGTCGTATTATCATTTGTACCGATGGCTTTCTTTAAAAGTTACTTATTCTTCTCGGTTATCTATGGTGCTGTCTACTATACAAGAGGCTTTATGCTTTACCTGTCAATGGGTTTGGTTTTGGGTCTTTCTGCTATTGCGGCTACCGGTTACGGTCTCTTTCTATCCAGTTTCTTTGAGACCGTTAATATGGCTTCAGAGTGCGCAGGACCATTCGATTTACTATTTCTAATATTTGGTGGCGCTTACTATAATGTGGACTCGATACCGTTAATTAAGTATTTATCATTGTTCTTCTACTCCAATGAGGCTTTGATGTATAATTTTTGGATTGGTGTGGATGAGATCGGTAAGAATATGGCATTCGATTTTGATGAACAGTTATAAATAAGGATTGTAAAAATATATTTTATGCTCTCATTTGTATACAGATTGCCCTAAAAAGTTGGATCATCCGTGTTTCCAAAATGGTTTGGAGGTTCTAAAGCGTGGTTCTTTCAAAACGGCCGATTACACTTACTGGGTGGATTGCTTGGGTCTGCTGTGCGTTGCTGTTATTTTTAATATAGTCGCTTATTTCTTTATAAAAAAGTATGTGAAAAGAAGTGGTTACTATTAAGACACTAAGTTTTTTCACATAAATTTGTTTTCATCAGAATTTGTATGAATACAGCCACTACAATTTAACCTTAAGACACTATTGGCTTATATTTGCATTAAAAATGAATGTGGTTTATTTAGATAGTGTCCTTTAATCGCGTATTTTTCTCGCCAAAGCTTTGATTATTAAATAATTATAACTGAAGCAGGTTTTACAATTTTTTTCTAAAAAAGGCAACCTCTGCTGAACACACAAACTTCTTGTACGCACGCCTTCTGCCTCCCTTTTCTTTCTCTGAGAAAAAAAAAAAACGCCGTGCTTTCCTCTTCAACACATGATAGTGCGACTGTTGCATCCGACCGCAGTGTGGGCCCACCTACATCAAATTGGTTTACAGGCAAAATGTCTGTATTGTTGCATTCTACTAAATGTACTATGTACAATGTACTACAAGGCGTATGAGTGACATTACTTGATTAACAGGGCCGTTCTGGTTTGTAAGACGGTTGAAAGCCAGCAGGCAAGTTAGTTTGAAAGATTTTGTTTATTCTGGCAAGGAAGTCTTACAAAAAAGCTCCTTTTAAACTTTTCACGGCGAAAAGCATGTTTGACAGAAAGCACTTGTTATACCCGAGCGCACTTGTGCACAAGGGTATTATAACTTTGTTCACATAACGGTTGTTTGTAACAGGCAAAACGAATCGAGATAGATATAGACAAATGTATACATAAATGATCAGAATGAAAAGAGAAATCGATTAAGCGGTGACTGTCTGTCCGTCCGTCCGTCCGTCCGTCCGTCCGTCCGTCCGTCCGTCTGTGCACACGATAACTCGAGTAAAAATTGAGATATCTTAACGAAACTTGGTACGTGGACTTCTTTTGGGCATGGGACGGGTGGTATTGAAAATAGGCGAAATCGGACAATAACCACGCCTACCTCCCATATAACGGTAATTTTCAGTAATACGAAAAGTGCGATATTTTAGTAACCACTGAAGATAATTCACTGAAAATTGATATTTACAATGAGGTTTAGACGAAAAATAAGAATATTAAAAAATTTTGGCAAATGGGCGTAGCCACGCCTACTTATCGTTACATGCGTATATCTTGGTAACCGCTGCACCAATTTCTTCCAAACTTGGCACAGTTGTTGGTCCTGCTACAACATACCAAATGGCCGAAAATTTTTAAAATCGGACAATAACCACGCCCACATCCCATATAACGGTAATTTAGAAAAATACGAAATCCTCGATAAATCAGTAAATATTAAAGCTAATTTATTCAAAATTGATGGTTGCAACAATTTTTTACCAAGAAATACGCTTATGATACAATTTTGGAAAATGGGCGTGGCACCGCCCACTTATGATCACATATATGTATCTCGCTAACCGTTCTAGCAATTTGAACCAAACTCGGTATGGTTATTGTGCTTGCCACATAAAAGCAAAGCGCTGAAAATTATTGAAATCGGACTAAATTACGACCGCTTTTCATATAACGGTATATTTCAGTAATGCTTGAAACTTCAATATTTCGAAATTTAAGGACGCTAATTTACTTAAAATTTATACACCCCGGCTTATCGTGTAGCGGTAGTTTTCGGAAAGGTGGAAAACATATATTTAATAATTGCGCCGGGTATTTAATGTTCGGCTCCGCCCGAACTTAGACTTTCTTACTTGTTTGTAAATGATTTTGCTCGCGCTGTCCCAATAGTCCCAATGGCCGAGTGAACAAAACACTGGCATGTCATTCGAGTGATCCCAGGTGCGAATTCTCGGGAAGCTGATTTTTTTGTTCTGTTTTTAATCTATTGTTTTTAGTTTTTTTCCTTTATTTTTAGATTTTATTGTTTGAAAAGAAATACATATGCATATGTTCTTCATTTCATTTTTATTTAATTTTTCTCTTTTTAATTTAATTTTTTTATTTTTTGTTTTTCAGTTTTATTGTGGCTTATTAACATTTTAGTTTAATATTGTTGCTTTTCCATTTTTCCTAATAATCATAATGCTGTGCAAAGCTTAATAAAAATTATTATTTTTTTTCAATAAATTTTTAGAAATGTACATATATTTTTTTCTTCTTTCCTTCATTAAATTTTTTCTTTTATAATTATATTTTCTGTTAAATTTTAATTTTATTGTTTAAAAAAGAACAATATTTCTTGTTTAATTTCATTTAAATTTTAGGAGCTTATTTTTTTTAATTTTGATTTCTTTTGATTATTTTGTTTCAACTTATTATTATTTTTTTGTTTATTATATCATTTTAAAAACTACTATTTGGTTATTTAATTTTATTTTTAGGTACTGATTATATTTTCCTTTTTAATAAATTTAATTTAAATTTTTGGATTTTATTGCTTTAAAAAGAAATGTATTTGTTAGTATCATTTAATTTTTTGAAGTTTATTTTATTAGTTTTTCTTTTTTGATAAATTTCTTTTTTTCTATTTTCAATTAAATTTTCTTTTAAGTTTTCTTAAGTTTTAGCCATTATTTTTTTTAAAAACAAATATAATATAATTTATAATATAATTTTTTTAATTTCACTAAATTTTACTTATTGCGAAAAGACAAACAGAATAACGATAAAGCCTCCTTGTTAGCCTTTCGAAAGAAAGAAAAGAGCTTTCATGATAGTTAATAGAATTGACAATTGTCTCACGAAAGGCTTTTATCTTGTTTGGCGATTCCTTAAATGCGAATGTATCAAATTATCTAACAGGGAAGTACTGCATAATAATAATAATAATAGATTGCCGCTTACTCTTATATGTTGGTGTATGGCCGAGCTTCTTCTCCGATTTGTGGTGTGCGCCTTGCTGTTGTCACACAAAGGGAAGGAACCGTTTTATTCCCTTTGTAGTGCTTCGAGTTATACCTTCGAAGGTCTTCCTGATCCATTTCCAATATGAAATGCTTAATGTAGTTTTCTATATTTGAAAAAATGGAGTTTACATTGGGTGGAAGAAAAATTGGATATTTCTGACTAGAGGGCAATCATTTTTGCTTGAATTATTTATTCAGATTTCACTGAGGGTTATTCGGGTAGAAGACATACATACATATACTGCGCCGTTACTACTTATGAATGTTCCGGTTAGTCATTACATAACTTAAGTATGTATATACGTCCATGTACTGCAGAAATTCATAGTTCTTTTAGTTGAAGAACTCACCAAAAAACTTTCGAAAATCAAAGCATTCGCATTTGCAAAGCAGAAAATTTAATTCGATTTCAATTCCTTACTTCGTGCCGAAACTTTTCACTTGCAAACATACACACTACAAACTAAAGTACTAAACTACCAACTACAAAGTACTAAACTACATACAAACCAAAGTACGATGGGTACTCCCCTACGAGTATGTAATGCAAGCAAAACTTCCTATTCCATTCAAATAACTATTTGACTTGCAAAACTGTGACTAACTAAGTTTTTAGTTGTGTTGCATAACTACGTAAGTATTTGTGTAAAGATGGATTGATAAAAAAGCATTCAAAAGAAAATATTATATTTTTGCTTTCGGTTGCTAATGCTGTTTAATGTTCTTATTGTTTTTGCCACAAAGCCAAAAAGTCAGCATAAACAAAGTTTGCAGACGTTATCGATTCTTAGCGCGAGTCTGAATGAAAACAAATGAAACAATGAAACGTTTTAGAATACGAAAATTGCATAAATTTCTAGCGCATACAGTGGCATTGTGGAGTGATAGAAGTGTGTACATTTGTATAGATACTTGTATGTAGTTTCTAGTAGTGGATGCCTTGAAGGAATGGCATAGCTTGGCCTACTGAAGTAGTGACAGCGAAGTAAGATTGTACAAATTATGTAGTGGTAAGTGAGTTCGAGAACAGATCCT
The DNA here is from genome assembly GCF_013731165.1 of Rhagoletis pomonella. Lineage (NCBI taxonomy): Eukaryota > Metazoa > Arthropoda > Insecta > Diptera > Tephritidae > Rhagoletis > Rhagoletis pomonella. The sequence goes on from NW_023464883.1 coordinate 6,555, forward strand.
TATTAGTTAATGCAATCGAAGCAAACCTACGGCACCACTTAGAGAATTTCCAAACACGCTGAGGAGAATACTAAGTTCTATTAACTGTTTCAGTACCAGAGAAATACTGGCCCCAAAGAGTTTTACTCGCAACGATTTTTGTTGATTCGGCTTCCGAAGGACCAAATGAAAAACGCTGATGAGTACCGGGGTGAATATTTGACGCACCAGTATTTTATTTATAAAAAATAACATTAAAACAAAGCGAAATATGTATTTTTTATTCAAAATCAATGTTGATAAATGTGTTATATTTAATAATAGTATTACCTGTAGTGAAAGTGCCTGGTAGCTGCTGGTCTGCACAAGTAGATCTTTTAAACCGAAGTATCGGCGGACAATAATTGACTTAACATAATACTTAAAAAAGCTTCATTGTCCGCTGAGAAACACTAATTAAAGACGCGTATTTGTGTTTATACATATGCTAACATTAGGTCGGATCACAAAATGGAAATGTTTGGGCTGTAGGCCTAGATAGAGTTATTTTTTTAGGTTCTTAGGAAAAAATTATATAAATTTACTAGATTCACTCCAGTTCGATATTTAGTGGGTATACTTGGAATGCACACGGTGGGCAGGAAGCAAAGATAGGTTGCATAAAAATGTCGACAAAAACTGAAAGCCGGGTTGTATTTGTTGATATTTTTAGGTTAAGAATCCCTTTGAATTGAAATCCTAGCTGCTCCTGTTTTAAAGATATCCACATTTTACATAGTTATGATAGGACCGACTTTTGCGAAAGAGAAAAACATCCTTGTGAATTAAATATTCAACAATGTATGTGTGAGTAAATGTGTGTATATATATATTATGTGAAAATATAAGTTTATGTAAGTTTTTAGCCGGTTTCAATCGTTTCCAAGGCGCACCACGTAGACGCAACTTACTTTGCACCTCTTTGTTCTTTTTTTGGTTTTTTTGGTTTTATTTTTTTTATATTTTTTTCTTGCTTTATTTTTTTATATTTGTTTTTTGTTTCCTTTTATTTTTTTTGTTGGCTTACCATATAATATAGTCACGCATTTTAGTATTTAAATATTTTATTATTTAGTTAAGTTTTTATATATGCTGGAATGAAAATGTCATTACAGTTTTCTTCAGGCGACTCACAAAAGTTGGTTTATCAATCATATTTATTTTGAATCTATCCCAGAATTTAATGAATTCCCTATGAACTGACTTCCCGGCCTGCTCGGACCATAACCCTAAACCATCGTTATTCAAGAATGAAATAGATTGCTTTAAATGTTTAAGGATAAAATGGATTTTGACAGTTTGAGAAATTCCAGTACTTTTCAAAGCTGTGCGGAGTTCGTTAAGATTTTTATCAAAATTACTAAGATCCGCTTGTTTTGCGGAAAACCATGTATTCACGATTTTGCTCATGGCTTTGAACGAGGCAATATATTTGGTATTGTTTTTACTGAGAGTTTCTTCCATATAAACTATGTTGGACATTTTTTTGTATGTGGAAGACACTGTCAGCAAAAAATAAATAATTGCAAAAAATCAACGAAATTTTCTGGTAACTTCAGACTTGCACTTTACTAATTGGCTCAAAAGCTACATTTTAAACATTTTTCTAAAAGATGTGATTAGAAATTGTGATCAGATGAAAGTGTCTCCGAGCCAATAATTTTGTACGGCACGGTACTTATAAGTAATCTAGGTTTCACGAAAAAAAAAAAAAACAAATACAAGGTAACATTAAAATATCAGTCATTTGTTTCGTTGCTGTGAGCTTGTTTCAAAACTTCTGGCTTTTGCTATAATTGTAAAACTCTGTGCATGTCATTTTAACGTATTTAGGTACATACTTATATTAATCATCAACTATTGCTTATGCAAAACGTGCTACATTTAAAAAAAAAATCGCATATGAAAAAGCACCAACCCAACTCGTAATAATTTAAGGATACAAATTTTAGTATTTAGTATAGAAATATTCAATTGAAATACGCCAATATTTAAATGAAGCGCTTGCACTTAACGGATGCTTTTTCATAATTAAGTTAAAAAAAATTTATTTAAATTCCATGCTGTCTGTAATGGGATTTGAACCCTGACGCTCTGGAAATTAGCAAATTGTGGCAAGCATCTTCGTGCACTCAGCTACAGCCAGACATGTAAATGTGCACTCAAATGTTCAGTTTGATTCAACACCACGTGTGCGTGGTATGAAAGTATTGTTTTTAAGTACGAACATTTCAAAACGATAATCAAATAAAACATATTCATGTTTACTATGCGTTATTTCCCCCAGTAAATTCATAAAATTTGTCTTAATATTACAACGCCTTTTTCTCTCAGCGTAGTCATTTTTTAAGCAAAATTTGTGCAATCAAATCGAAAACCGGGACACTTAAATGAAACCCGGGACATTTTAAGGTTGGACCGGGACACCGGGACAAATAGTCTAAAACCGGGACATGTCCGGGAAAACTGGGACGTCTGGCAGCCCTACACACAAAGCGCATACTTTCATCCGATTTTCTTTATGATCGCATTTGTGTTCTGGATGTACAATAGTCATTATTTCCTGACAGAAGAGTACATAAATACCAAAATAAATCTCATACAAGCTTTGAATTTATTTACTTATTATGCGGAGTACCGTTGGCCTAAGTTAGAGCATTTTTATTTCTTGCACAAGCGCAGTGCGACTTGCCTGCGCTACTTGCTTATAGCAACAAACCTTTAATAAAAAATTACTACCGTATTATATAGCATACAATATTGTATACATACATACATATATTGCGATATTAAAAGTGTTTGTAATGAGAAAGTTCACGCTACAGAAAAAGGTAATTGTGGTGTTTTATCTAAGTTGTATACCGGTAGCGCCCAATAAATCTCGATCAATTATTCTTTCGGTAGGAAAAAAATGAAAATGTTTCACATTGATTTGATCCGTTTTAGTGAGTTAAAAAAGGGGAACAGATTTGTATGAGATTTCTTTTCGTATAAATATGCTCTAATTATCGAGAAGTACGCCTTCCAAATATATCCTATCAGAAGTATATAAAATGTGGATATCTTTAAAACAGGAGCAGCTAGGATTTCAATTTAAGCGGATTCTTAACCTTAAGATATCAACAAATACAACCCTGCTTTCAGATTTTGTCGACATTTTTATGCAACCTATCTTCGCTTCCTGCCCACCGTGGCGGTAACATACATACAAAAAAAATATTCCGACGAACTGATAACCTCCTCCTTTTTTGGAAGT
>NW_023464884.1:0-1754 GCF_013731165.1 Rhagoletis pomonella
GGTTGGAAATAAAACAAATTTTGCCTTATTTCCCATTGCTTATTTATACTATTTGTAACAAAAACAGTTTACTGACAGAAGGAAAAAGAACTTTGATTATTCCAAAAATACAATTAAACCAAGGTACATTGAACAGGTAGTATCAGTCTAGCGGCTGTTTTGATTTTTTTGAAATTATTTGTTCTCGAATATGTCGAATATTTTTAATTTCTTCTCACAAAAATTCTTGATTGTTAAAATCTATTTGCATGTGAAACCTTTTTCCAAACAAAACCAGCGATTGAATAGCAGCTTTTGGAATGCCCGCCCAACTCAGCAGCACAACCGCTGATTACTGGGCCTGGTACAGGATGGATCAATGCTTCGAGAAGCAAACCAATTTACTAAGAAAGAAAGTTGCAACAATTTTCATTTTTTCAATGTAATTTTTTTAATCTTTTTTGTATTTCACATGGTACGCTTTGATGTAGAAGAAAAAAAACAGAACAGTTTTTGACACTTTCGATACTAGAAGCAACAACAAAAATTTAAAAAAAAAATTTAAGTAATATTCACAAAATATTTTTACTTATGAAAAGTCTAACAAAATATTGGGAAAGCATCGTCCTTAATAACTGCTCGGCATATTGGACATAGCGCTTTTGTATGAATTTTATCTGCATGCTTTTTAATATGTTAAAACATTGTTGCAAAACCTTAAAATGTTTACATGGAACGATGTCGCAATAAAGAGATGAAGTAATAAAACGGCTTTCTCGTTTTATTTACTGACATTCGGCTGCCTTATAGCCACATTTTTTATGCAAATTTTCAAATAAGGCAATGGCACCTGGTAAATTCCACTATGGGTGGGATGCATGCAATAACACCATACATAATAATTCCCATTACTTGGACATTAAAAAGCAGAAGTGAACTAGTGAACTAGTGTAATTTTATTATTTTTCTTTTTTCTAAACGGTTATAATGTCACCAGTACATAACTGCGAAAGAAGGGAAGGGGGCGGGGGACGCGAGCGCGACGTCCAACGCGGCGCGGCGCGCGAACCCGGACCGCCGCGACGCTGGGCACCTTCAAAATTGTATACTTACAAATCCGTCCATTTAACTTGTTCATGTATTACTTTTTGTCAAATGTAACTGGGTGGCTACCTATGTATGTGCACTGTTTTGCTTTATTACTCAATTGCTAAGTTTAAAAGTTGGTCTTATTGCTCAACGAGAAATGAAATAAATATGTTATTTCACATTAAATTGGGAAATAACCCAAATTTGCGTTATTTCCGTTTGTGTTATTCCAATCCAATCGACATGTTTGAGGTATCGTTGGAAAGGTCTTGTAGAGTGTGTCCAGGAAATATATTCAAGCTTCAAAAACGATTAACCGGATTCTTAAAAATTAGGCTAGAGTGTTACGAAAGAAAAAACGTTTTTTTTTGCTTTTTTCCGGTTTAAGGGGGTATGTGGGTACACCAAACATATTTAGTGTTATTCTATAGGCCAATACCTTTCAAACAATATCTTATATATTGAGTTACGGCCACTAGTTTGAAAGATATAGAGCTAAATTTGTTTTGGTTCGAGTCTCCACTACGAGGTGCTTTGATATGTGTGTGGCGCCTGAACAGTCCCTTCATTAAATTTTTTCAAACTGTCAGGAATTAAAGTACAAAAAAAACTAAGAAGACTTTGTTCCAGGATGTTTCGATTCATATGCCTTTGTGGGCGTGGCTGCTGCCTGAAATTCAAAAAAA
>NW_023464884.1:1854-7530 GCF_013731165.1 Rhagoletis pomonella
AAAAAAAAAGCATTCTGTTTTTTATAAGCATTTGAATCTCAGATAGTTAGGTAATTCTTATCTTATTAAAGGTCAGACCTATAGTTTTTTAATTATTTGAGCATCGATTCTCTTTATAGCGAGACGTAGATGATTTCTGCTGGAAACCCCTATTGAAGGAGCTTACTCTTTGACTTTAAATAGCAAAGAACGAATACGTAGGGGTAGTGTTTTACCACAGAAGTTTTTAGCCAAGGATCCAATGTATATCCCTATGAAAAAAATATTGCTCGACAAGTAAACAAAATTACTGCTAAAATTTTTGCTAAAAATAAATTCCCCAAAGAGCCCCATTTGAAATTATTGAAACGAATATATGTAAGATCAAAAGCAAAGTTATTCCATGGGAAAGTTAAAATATTTAAATATTCAGTTTCCGCTGGTTTTCTTTCCTTCAAAGCCAAATTGTGAATTGGCAGGTCCCTGAAACTCGCCCTCTTGTGATTCACACACTTTTCTGGTGACAAAATCAAAGCTTTTTAAAAGTATTTAATTGACTAGGTAATCGTTTCAGTTGCTTCCCTTCGCCGATTCCTGTTGCTACTATTTCGGGGGAACTCACTGAACATTTTCCAAAAAAAGAGCAAAATCCGTCGGGCACTTTTTTCTATGGCAACTTTTCTAATTCTAACTCCGATATTACACAGGCCAACAAAAATTGGAAAAACATTTGTTTCCTACAATGTTGAAGCTGTTTTTGATAGACTTTTTTGCGCTGATTACGAATCTGTAAGTATAAAGTTTCCATCACCTTTACATTTTAAGAAAAACGTGGTCAGAGTATCAAAAAATTGCGTTTTTTTTTAATATTAGCAAACTCCAATTTTTGTTGGCCCGTGTAATATTTGAATTAGTAAAAGTTACCATAGAAAAAACACAAACGGCAATAACGCAAACTTTGCTTTATTTCACTTTGAAATGGGAAATAATACCAAAATCTGAGTTTTGGAAAGGTTGGAAATAAAACAAATTTTGCCTTATTTCCCATTGCTTATTTATACTATTTGTAACAAAAACAGTTTACTGACAGAAGGAAAAAGAACTTTGATTATTCCAAAAATACAATTAAACCAGTACATTGAACAGGTAGTATCAGTCTAGCGGCTGTTTTGATTTTTTTGAAATTATTTGTTCTCGAATATGTCGAATATTTTTAATTTCTTCTCACAAAAATTCTTGATTGTTAAAATCTATTTGCATGTGAAACCTTTTTCCAAACAAAACCAGCGATTGAATAGCAGCTTTTGGAATGCCCGCCCAACTTAGCAGCACAACCGCTGATTACTGGGCCTGGTACAGGATGGATCAATGCTTCGAGAAGCAAACCAATTTACTAAGAAAGAAAGTTGCAACAATTTTAATTTTTTCAATGTAATTTTTTTAATCTTTTTTGTATTTCACATGGTACACTTTGATGTAGAAGAAAAAAAAACAGAACAGTTTTTGACACTTTCGATACTAGCAGCAACAACAAAATAAAGGCCTTGATAAAAAAAAAATTTTAAGTAATATTCACAAAATATTTTTACTTATGAAAAGTCTAACAAAATATAGGGAAAGCATCGACTTTAATAACTGCTCGGCATATTGGACATAGCGCTTTTGTATGAATTTTATCTGCATGCTTTTTAATATGTTAAAACATTGCTGCAAAACCTTAAAATGTTTACATGGAACGATGTCGCAATAAACAGATGAAGTAATAAACGGCTTTCTCGATTTATTTACTGACATTCGGCTGCCTTATAGTCACATTTTATAGGCAAATTTTAAATAAGGCAATGGCACCTGGTAAATTCCACTATGGGTGGGATGCATGCAATAACACCATACATAATAATTCCCATTACTTGGACATTAAAAAGCAGAAGTGAACTAGTGAACTAGTGTAATTTTATTATTTTTCTTTTTTCAAAACGGTTATAATGTCACCAGTACATAACTGCGAAAGAAGGGAAGGGGGCGGGGGACGCGAGCGCGACGTCCAACGCGGCGCCTTCAAAATTGTATGCTTACAAATCCGTCCATTTAACTTGTTCATGTATTACTTTTTGTCAAATGTAACTGGGTGACTACCTATGTATGTGCACTATTTTGCTTTATTACTCAATTGCTAAGTTTAAAAGTTGGTCTTATTGCTCAACGAGAAATGAAATAAATATGTTATTTCACTTTCAATTGGGAAATAACACAAATTTGCGTTATTTCCGTTTGTGTTATTCCAATCCAATCGACATGTTTGAGGTATCGTTGGAAAGGTCTTGCAGAGTGTATCCAGAAAACATATTCAAGCTTCATAAACGATTAACCGGATTCTTAAAAATTAGGCTAAAGTGTTGCGAAACAAAAAACGTTTTTTTGCTTTTTGCCGGGGTAAGGGGGTATGTGGGTACACCCAACATATTTAGTGTTATTCTATAGGCCAATACGTTTGAAACAATATTTTATACATTGGGTTCCGGCTACTAGTTTGAAAGATATAGAGCTAAATTGGTTTTGGTTCGAGTCTCCACGAGATGCTTTGATATGTGTGTGGCGCCTGAACAGTCCCTTCATTTAATTTTTTTCAAACTGTCAGGAATTAAAGTACAAAAAAAAACTAAGAAGATTTTGTTCCAGGATGTTTCGATTCATATGCCTTTGTGGGCGTGGCTGCTGCCTGAAATTCAAAAAAAGGAAATTTTTAACTACCACTGAGGCCGCACTACTCATTCCATACCATTGATGTGGATATCAGTAGAAGAGTCTTAAAACAAGCTATCTAACGCTGTCTTTTGTATTTATGAAATATAAATATGTCATAACTTTATCGCCTGAAAACTAAAAATCGGGCTTCTGAAAATATAAATTTCGGGCATTTTCTCAAAAACTGGTCAGTCGACCAGTTTCCTCAAGTCTATCCCAAAAGCTTAGCTTTCATTTGGTATATAGCCCATATCTGAGGAAACTCTTGTTGTGGAGAAATGGCGATTCAAATTAAAAGCTAACATATTCGCCTAATTTGGTTACTTTAAGTTATTACCATAACATACCTAATTCTCCGCAAAAAACTGTCCAATCCACGATTGCCACCTAAACCGAAATTCCCTGTAGTTTGTAGGCCGTGTATGTCGCTTTCTAGCTTTTATATACATCTTTTTATTTTTGCTATTTTCTTTATTTTCACACACATCTATACTAATATATATTTTGAAAGCCGTTTTTTAGTGTTCGAAATGCTCGACATGGGCTGCACCGATTTTTTTTGAAATTTTGGTTATAGGTTCTGGATGCGCTTCTCATTGTCTAAGGCAAAAAAAAATTTAAATACTTCTTAAAAATGGAGCTGCAGGACTTTAAAAATCTTACATACATTCCCACATAACAGCGCTGCTCACCTACAAATCATAAATGAGAGCGCCCTCTTCTGTTAACTCGTACGGAATACAGTGCAAAGCAAGGGTTATGTATACATATATATATATACGTGGTAATGTTAAAGTTAATGTTGATTCTTACTTAAAAAAAAACAACAAATATGTATGTAGAGTTAATTGAGAAATTCTGGAAGCAATTATGCATGTAGAGTCGTTAATGTTGCCATAAGGAGCAACTAACATTGCTGTTAGTATTTACATTTGTGTATGCATATTTACGTACTTACATATGTATGCTATGTTTTTATGTACGTAAGTGAGCGCAATATTAAAAGCAGCAACTCTTATCCGTCTATGTATATCGCAAAGCTCGAAAGCGGCTAAACTGATTTTTTTGAGATTTCGGATACTTGCTGCAGACATTCAAAGTGGCGTGGAACCTTCCATACAAACCGAATTTTTCATACTCCATATCTCCGGAAATGTGCATGGTAGAGTTCTGGAACTTGGTATGTAGAGTACTGGAACTTAGTATTGACATATGTACATATATGAAATCGATCGCATACTCTTCGAGAAAAATTGGAGCTATTGGAAAAGCGGGTGTCGCACCTCCCATATAAATCTAAGTTTTCATACTCCATATCTCCGGAAATAGTGACGGAACTTGGTATGGAAATATATAAAATCCATCGCATACTCTTGGAAGAAAATTTAAGCTATTTATTTAAAAAAAGAAACTTGAAAACGGTTCATATTTAGGCTATCAAATTGATGATGAAAAAAAAATTCCATCGATAACTTAAATTTATGACACACAATGGCTAGAGGCGTCGCCTGAGTGCATGATGCACTCCAGTTTTACCGTTATATATTTTTTATCTACTCGTTTATTCCATGGGGTTGAACGAACCATTATATCACATTCCTAGGCAAGTTTTGAAAAAGTATTTTCGATACTAAATTTTATTAAAACAAAATGTTGAAATCAGCTTCATATTGAAACAGTGTCATCGTTAATTAAAAAAGAGATGTTCTTAAATATCATAACTTTACGCCACTCACATATTGACTAGACTTGACTATTTTTTTTATTATATTCTAATTTGAATTATTTGTTTATAAAAATATAGTTTATTCCTTAACAAACGCTAAATGAAAATAGGTTTAATCTTTGAACAACATTAAAAAAAATCGTCAAACATATGTAAATGTACCTACATAAACTTTCCCGTGAATACCATCAAAGCATTGGTCTTGAAGGGAATCTATGTATGCATGCATGCATATGAGCAAATTAAAAAGTGGATACAATTTACAGTCGAAAAGTACAATTTTTGTATAGATTATAGATTATTTCCCAACACTGTGGGAACTTAGCAAAATGGCCTAGTGTATTTCGCAAATATTCAAATACATAATCCACCAACCGATAATTTTATATATCCATTAAAAGATAATTTGTCATCAGTGTGAAATAAAAAAATTACAAATCGGAAGGGTAAAATAGTATTGTGTTATTAATTCAAAAATAAAAAGTTTCATTTCACTGACGAAGGAGGATCTATCCCCCCGAATCCCCACCTCCTCCCCCTGGCTACGCCACTGACCCTTACCATACTTCGCGTTACACATGAGGATGGAGTCCGCTTGAAGTACGAGCCCTGTTGGGCTGGAGATCTTACCTCCTATGGTTTTATAAACCAATTGCATTTCTGTTTTGATGATAATTGATGCAATCTTAGCGTTCATTTGTTTTAAATTATAATTAATTTTATGGTATGTTAGAATTAATAAATTCTGTAGACTAAATAAATAAATAAATAAATTTTGATTTGAACTGGTCTTAGGTTGCTTAACTAATTGTTTGGTTAATACATTGTATATGGACGATATACTTCTAGAGTGAAATATAAAAGTTTCATAAGCATCATCTAAATTTATACTAAGAAACGAAAAGTTTGGTGCCACCACCTCTTTCGGCAAAACTTACAATAATTACCTTGTAACGAAAAAAACAATATCATTAAATTTTTCAAGGAAACTTTGTTATTATCACAAGCGTTCATATATGGGCATTCCCATGGTGGCGCACGTGACAGTCGTACGATTTCAATGTGATACAAAAAAGGAATACCATTTGTTTTCTTTAACCATTGTATAGCACATAATTAGCTCTATATTTAACCGAAAAATTAAATCAATCGAACTGCTTGGTCCTGAAATATAAGCATTTAAAGAGAGTGTCGTTACGTGACAAAAAATGGAAGTTGATTTTTTC
>NW_023464884.1:7540-9825 GCF_013731165.1 Rhagoletis pomonella
TGATGACGGAGATATGGGGAAATCTCCGGAATCGTGTGTCCTTGTGTCACTCACCTCTAAACTAATTTTATTAATGTAATTTTACTTTTTATAAAAAACTTGGATCATTTTGATAACAAATGTGAGGAGTTCTTGTAACTTACTTAATTTTTTTTATTGTAATAATGTCATTTTAATTTTTATAAGCAATAAAAGTAATCAAAATAACCATTTGGACGTGTCAATTTTGGTACATTTTGTACGTTTTTTGATTATAACTTTTTCAGCGCAAAATGGAGACGCAAAAATTATGGCAAATAGTAAATGTCATGTGAAATTATATACATGTGCTGTCAGTAGACCACATTAGGGATGTTGCGAATGTGGAATTTTAGACATCCGCGGATGCGAATATCTAACAGCTAACATTCGCGGATGCGAATGCGAATGCGGATGTCAAGTATTTTTAAGAAACAATTAGAATCTAGCATAATGGGACATCGTTATTTAAACAGCGCTTACAAGCCAAACCAGATGTGTCAGGTTTTTCTAAAGCTTTTTAAAAAGAATTCTTCATTCTCATTCCTTTGGCTGTTTCGAATTTGGGGAATCTGTAACTTCATCAGCGTTTTTCGATTTAATTTCTGTAATTTATTTTTAAGTGGATATGAAAAATAAATTATTATTTCCCAGGAATGAAAATTTTGAACAAAATTCTGTTTTCAAAGTCGTGGCTGCCAGCCGAATTGGATCGGAATATTGTTATTTAAAAAAAAAGCATTCTGTTTTTTATAAGCATTTGAATCTCAGATAGTTAGGTAATTCTTATCTTATTAAAGGTCAGACCTATAGTTTTTTAATTATTTGAGCATCGATTCTCTTTATAGCGAGACGTAGATGATTTCTGCTGGAAACCCCTATTGAAGGAGCTTACTCTTTGACTTTAAATAGCAAAGAACGAATACGTAGGGGTAGTGTTTTACCACAGAAGTTTTTAGCCAAGGATCCAATGTATATCCCTATGAAAAAAATATTGCTCGACAAGTAAACAAAATTACTGCTAAAATTTTTGCTAAAAATAAATTCCCCAAAGAGCCCCATTTGAAATTATTGAAACGAATATATGTAAGATCAAAAGCAAAGTTATTCCATGGGAAAGTTAAAATATTTAAATATTCAGTTTCCGCTGGTTTTCTTTCCTTCAAAGCCAAATTGTGAATTGGCAGGTCCCTGAAACTCGCCCTCTTGTGATTCACACACTTTTCTGGTGACAAAATCAAAGCTTTTTAAAAGTATTTAATTGACTAGGTAATCGTTTCAGTTGCTTCCCTTCGCCGATTCCTGTTGCTACTATTTCGGGGGAACTCACTGAACATTTTCCAAAAAAAGAGCAAAATCCGTCGGGCACTTTTTTCTATGGCAACTTTTCTAATTCTAACTCCGATATTACACAGGCCAACAAAAATTGGAAAAACATTTGTTTCCTACAATGTTGAAGCTGTTTTTGATAGACTTTTTTGCGCTGATTACGAATCTGTAAGTATAAAGTTTCCATCACCTTTACATTTTAAGAAAAACGTGGTCAGAGTATCAAAAAATTGCGTTTTTTTTTAATATTAGCAAACTCCAATTTTTGTTGGCCCGTGTAATATTTGAATTAGTAAAAGTTACCATAGAAAAAACACAAACGGCAATAACGCAAACTTTGCTTTATTTCACTTTGAAATGGGAAATAATACCAAAATCTGAGTTTTGGAAAGGTTGGAAATAAAACAAATTTTGCCTTATTTCCCATTGCTTATTTATACTATTTGTAACAAAAACAGTTTACTGACAGAAGGAAAAAGAACTTTGATTATTCCAAAAATACAATTAAACCAGTACATTGAACAGGTAGTATCAGTCTAGCGGCTGTTTTGATTTTTTTGAAATTATTTGTTCTCGAATATGTCGAATATTTTTAATTTCTTCTCACAAAAATTCTTGATTGTTAAAATCTATTTGCATGTGAAACCTTTTTCCAAACAAAACCAGCGATTGAATAGCAGCTTTTGGAATGCCCGCCCAACTTAGCAGCACAACCGCTGATTACTGGGCCTGGTACAGGATGGATCAATGCTTCGAGAAGCAAACCAATTTACTAAGAAAGAAAGTTGCAACAATTTTAATTTTTTCAATGTAATTTTTTTAATCTTTTTTGTATTTCACATGGTACACTTTGATGTAGAAGAAAAAAAAACAGAACAGTTTTTGACACTTTCGATACTAGCAGCAACAACAAAATAAAGGCCTTGATAAAAAAAAAA
>NW_023464885.1:0-9823 GCF_013731165.1 Rhagoletis pomonella
TTTTTTTTTTAATTCCAGATATGTTTAAACTTTAAAGTATAAAATATATCAACCCTGGGAAAAAAGTATTAGTACTGAATGGTAAAAACGTGTGCATTCATTTTAAATATACAATCATGTGTGTGTGTGAATGCTTCTGTTACATTCACATTCCATACTGAATATCAATCTACCATTCAAAAACACAACACAGTTTATTTGTTTTCAAGCATTTTAAGCCACTCAGGAATGAGGCTTTTTTATACAAACAAACAATCAAAATTTTGAAAAGAATGTCTAGTGAATGCAGATCCTACTGATTCAATCATTTTACAGCTCTGATATGTACCTATATATATGCATAAATGTACATGCAGGTATATATGGGTATATATGTATATATTCACCTATATATACATACATATACAGACCAGAAAAAAATATTTCCGTTCTTACTGTTATTAACTTCCTTTTAGTTGTTCTTTCATTTACATTTAATTTTCAGCTTGTTTTAGTTTCTTAGTTCTGTAAAAATTCAAATTTATTTATTTTTTAATTTGCTGAGTTTTAATTTGTTAAATTTCCGAATATCTACTTTTAGGGATTTTGAGTTAATTTTTTTGATAATTCTTAGCTTACTTTTAATTTCTCATAAATTTATAGAGATTTTCAGGACCGACGGACTCACCCTAATGTTGCGGCAGGCGTGTGTGTGGCAATGCTGTTGTTGCCCTTGCTGGTTCTGCTGCTACTGTGGCAGCCGTGGTTGTTTTTGCTGTGTTGTTGTTGCCGTTCCCGGGTGCTCACCCCGGTTGATGCCGTAATGGTTGTTGTTGTGGTTTCGCCTGCTGCTGTGGCAGCCGATGCTGTTGATGCCGGTGCTGTTACCGGGATGCTACTGCGCGGCTGCTGTGGCAGACGTCGTCGAGGTTGCCTGTGTGACTGCTGCCGTTTGAATCCGTGTTGTTACCGGTTTTTACTATGGCGGGGCTGCCGCTACGGTACGGTCGCCTAAACCTAAAAGAAAACGTTTATTAGTGTTTGTATGTATATGGATCAGTCAAAATCCTAAAGGTGGAGAATTGCGTTGCGGCGAGCTAACTGGTTAGTTTCATTACTAACTTGGGGTTTACCCTGGCGTGAATTAGCCTAAGTAGCCGTCCAAGGTTTGCCCCTCCAATCCCTTTCACTATCAGGGTGGTTTAGCACACTATCATGAATTTTCTCATGGAACTTGCCGGGAATGCTAAGACCCCATGTATATTTACGTGGTTTCTCCGCTTTCCTTTGTTTGTTGTTAAACTCCTTGCAGTTTCACCGGCAAAGTTCCATAAAAAGAGCACTTTTCACTTATATTTTCATCGATATACGATCTTTGCAAGGTTCACTTATATCCCGTACACATTAAATGTAATTTATTTGACTTTTTTCGTCTTTTTTTTCTCAAAATAAAACGCGTTTATTAATTCCTCTTCTTATTAACAAGGTAAACGAGCAAACAAATCGAAATGGCTCCAATGGTGAACAGAATTAGGAAGTTAAGCTCGAAAATTAGGATAATCTTTTTATATGTAAAGCTATTATTAGGCGATTCAGTTACATACATACAAATGTAGGTTAGGTTAGAAATTAAACATTAATTTCACCTAATTTAATTCATTTTGCTGATTAAATTTTTTTATTCATTTTCATTTTTAATTTTTTTAATACATGAAATTATCGGTATGATTGATAAAATATGATACTTGTATATACTTGCGACTCAATGGCGTTGAAATATCTTGGAAACACCGCATCAGTTATTGTTTTTGAGCTTATAGTTTGAGCATTTCTATTTGTATATATTCCTAAATTTAGTTTTTCTTTTCGGAATATAGTCTGTGGTTCATGTAAATGAGAGCGATTTTTGGGAGAGTTGTGTAGAGATTGAAGTTGCAGGATTTTACCCGATGCTTCTTTGTTCCGTACGTTTTGCTGTTACTCACTTTTTACTCTCACTTCAGAGAGTGATTTTGCTGTTTGTCCTTTTTCCAGGATTTTACATGAAAAATATTGGATCAGAGCTATTATATCATCCATACATATGCATATTATACATACATATCGTCGTTTGAAGTGCAAAACCGCGTATCAACAATATGGAAAACCGCGTATCAGCAAAATGCAAAACCGCGTATGTGAAGTTGTAGAAATTATTTTCTAGAGCGTAAAAACACTCCTATTTCAAAAAGGTTCTCTTTTTTATAAAGCAATCACATTTCTGGCTAGTATATTTCAGGACGAATGGATAAGGATTGAGCCAAGAGCTTGTGTGAGCAAATCCAATTTTTGGCAGCGGTTTACGCGGTTTTGCAGAATTACGATACGCGGTTTTGTACTTTAGACGACGATATATTCATGTATGTTCATCAGTTATCAACGGGCCCAGTTAAAATGGTTCCAGTATTTTTTTAAATTTTCGCCTTGATTTTTTATCAAAATAGACTACTAATCCTATGCCTAAAACCATCTACGAATATCAAAACCAGGGCATGAATCACGTATGACGGCAATCGTCTGAACGATATCGTGTCGAGATTGTCTTGCTTCATAAAAATCAAAAACTGTTTGATCGTTTGTGCGATATCGTCAACTCGATTCCAGTTTTGCTTCACTTAACAGTAACACGTAACAGCAACATAAATGCATAAATCAGTGTTTTGACAACATTGGTTTGTCATTATCGTTTGAACGACTATCGTTTCAAAGTTACGTGATTCATGCCCAGTTGCAACAAATGAGTCCATATATATTTATGTACATACATAGGTACAAGGCCGTATGCATGTGCGGAGTTTAAATAATCGGAAGTAATAATCAATTGTAGCGCATTTTCTCTTACTATGCATATGCCTAAATGTATGCAACCATTTACAATAGCAATAAAACACAGGGTGCTTCTAATGGAAATAAAAAGTTTATGCTGAAATACACATGCTAAGCCCTTCGAAATTTTGTGCTGGGATATGCGTTACAGCTTCGCAAATTTTACCCCTACCGAAATCAAAGATGTATATGGTTGGGGCCACTGGTGTAAGTGTTGCCCCTGGTGCTGACCCACCCTCAACCATGGTCACCGGCGCACCCTATTCCCGATGACCCCATTATAAAAGCCCTAATGTGCCTTGCTAAATAAAAAGGCTAGACAGCATTCCCATTATATTACAAATTTATTGACACTTCATTTCCTAAAACTAAGTTTTAACAAGTAAGAATGTTTAAGTTCGGATGGAGCCGAACATTAAATACCCGGCGCAAGTATTAAATATATGTTTTTTCACCTTTCCGAAAGCTACCGCTAGATGGTAAGCCGGGGTGTATCAATTTTGAGTAAATTAGCGTCCTTGAATTTCGAAATATTGCAGTTGCAAGCATTTATGAAATTTGCCGGTTTATGAAAAGCGGCCGTAATTTTAGTCCGATTTCAATAATTTTCAACGTTTTGCTTTCATGTGGCAAGCACAATAAAAATACCGAGTTTGGTACAAACTGTTAGAACGGTTACCGATATACATATATGTGATCATAAGTGGGCGGTGCCAAGCCAATTTTCCAAAATTTTTCCATAAACGTATTTCTTGGTAAAGAATTGTTGCAAGCGTCAATTTTGAATAAATTAGCTTTAATATTTACTGATTTATCGAAGATTTCGTATTTCTCTAAATTACCCTGTGGACTGTGGGCGTGGTTATTGTCCGATTTTGGCCATTTAGTATGCTGTACCAAGGCCAACAACTGTGCCAAGTTTGGATGAAATCGGTGCAGCGGTTGCCAAGATATACGCATGTAACCATAAGTGGGCGTGGCTACGCCCATTTTCCAAAAATTTATAATATTCTTATCTTTCGTCTAAAAATTGTTGTGAATATTAATTTTGGGTGAATAATCATTAGTAGTTACTAAAATATCGCAGTATTCGTAATTCCGAAAATTACCGTTATATGGGATATGGGCGTGGTTATTTTCCGATTTTTAAAATTTTCAGCCAGTTAGTATGCTGTATCAAGACCAACAACTGTGCCAAGTTTGGAAGAAATTGGTGCAGTGGTTACCAAGATATAGACATGTAACCATAAGTGGGCGTGGCTACGCCCATTTTCGAAAAATTTATAATATTCTTATTTTTCGTCTGAAAATTATTGTAAATATCAATTTTGAGTGAATTATCTTCAGTAGTTACTAAAATATCGCAGTTTTCGTAAGTAAGTTTGGAAATTACCATTATATGGGAAGTGGGCGTGGTTGCAGTCCGATTTCGCCCAGTTTCAATACCAACCTACCTTGGATTAACGGAAACGTACATACCAAATTTCGTTGAGATATCTCAATTTTTGCTCTAGTTATCGTGTACACGGACGGACGGACAGACAGACATGGCTTAATCGATTTCTCCATTCATTCTGAACATTTGCGTATACATTTGTCTATATCTATCTCGATTCGTTTTGGCTGTTACAAGCAACCGTTATGTGAACAAAATTAATATACCCTTGTGCACAAGTGCGCTCGGGTATAAAAATAATCATCCTAATGCTAAGTATTCCAAGTCTAAGGTAGGAAGAAGTATAGTAGGTAAGTATTCGAATATTATTTGCTAAGTCCTAACGCTAAAAGTTCTTATCATCAAAGAAAAGTATGTATGCTTAATAACTAGGTAAGTGTAAGTAATTAATCAGTTTAAATTAAGTCTAAGATAAGGTGGTTAGCGGATACCAATTTTCCGAAAAGCAAATGTATTTTAAGTAGTAACAGGTAAGTAGACTAAAGTTAGTCTAGGCAAGGTATTTTGAGAAAAAAAAGTTAGGTCAACTCAGGTAGGTAGACACATCCGGTGGTTAAGTACTTCAGGTAAGTATATCAGTATATTTAAACAAAGCAATTAGGATTTCAAAAGTTTTTCTATTTTTTTCTATTTCTGTTCTTCCTAATGTAATTTTAGGGGTTTCTATATTTATTGGTCTTACTTTTGTTCGGTCAATCTAATTTAATTACTATCCTGGCGTCTTCTATTTCCTATCCCTTTTAGGTTTATTATTAGTATTATTCGTTGTTTATTTATATTGTTATGTATTATATTGTGGCCAATTTTCTTTTATAAAAAATTAGTTAATCATTTAAATTTAGTTTAGTTGAACTTCCATTGAAGTTTGATGTTGATATATATTAATTTCCCTTAGTTTTCGTATCTTTCGTTTATTTTATTTTGATAAAATTAGATTAATTCAATTTTAGTCAATTGAATGTTATTTTATTTACATCTAGTTATTGTTATTTAATATTAATTACCTTTCTTGAACTTTTATTAAATTAAATTAGTTAATTAGTTTAAATTAATTCAAATTAATTTAATGTAATTGTATGTTAGTTGTTTATTTAAGTGTGTATAATTGTAAGATTTTCCAAGCATGATTTTATTCTCTCCGGGTTTATTGTTTTACTTAAGCCTAACCTTTAAATCACATATGTACCAGAGCTGTAAAACTGTGAAATCATTTGAAATTAAAAATCATCAGTTTTATATTATTATGTTTTCATTGAATTCTCCCTTATTGAATAATGCGGCTTATAGTTTTCCAATTCTACATTCACTCAAAGTAGATACGATTGCACACATTTCCATATTCAAAGAAAGATTGAAAAAATTGAATGACGAACGATTCACTTTTAACACTGAATAAGCACTCAGATGAATGCAGATTTTGCTATGTGTGCACACATCCACTCAGTACCAATTAATTGATATAAATATTTTGAACACACAAAACCCACTGAAAAATACGCCAGGTTGCATTTTATTAAAAAGACTGCAAAATTTCAACACGAAAAATAGTTAATAGAGCGTTATCATCAGTTTTTTTTTTCACTTAAATTTGTACAAGGATTTATAAGAATAAAAAATATTAATTGGAGAAATATTTTTTGGTGAACGTGTCGTTAGAATGTCATTATGAAAAATATAAATTATTAATGATTTTAACATCCTTGTTTAGAAAATTGTCAGCTTTCCAAGTAAGTGTTACCAATATACCATTAATAATGCATAATGCATAAATTAGTACATACATATATAAGTTAATATAAACTAACAAATTTAAGAGCTTCTGGTTCTAACTTTAGACATACATATACATTTCATTATTTAATTATAAAAATTTTTTATACAAATTTCTTCGTACTTTTTTTCGTCGCTATTGGGTCAAGCAGTTAATGAAGATTCGAAAATCGAATTTGTTGGTTTGTGGAGGTTTTTTCATTTACAATAAACCACAAATTATCAACATTTCCAACAAAAAAATATTTAACAAAATTCGTTGGTCTCTATTTTCATTAACATCCTTTTCCGAAAGTGCAATATTTAAGAATTTATACCCATTTCATTGAGCACGCTTTTTAACCCAAGTTTTGGTTTGCTTGTTAACATCAAAACTACATATCGACACCTAAGTGGAAGATCGACCTATCTCGGCAGCCAGTTCGAAAACTCCCTATCTCAAAAAACTGTTCTAGAACACCCTATTTCAGAATTTTGTTGAAGAACGCCCTATCTCAGAATGCGGTTCAAAAACGCCCTATCTCGGCAAATTTTCAATATATTTTCATTTGAGATATGGCATTCTTCAACCAAATTCTGAAGTAGGACTTTCATAAAAAGCTTTCTGAGTTAGGGCGTTTTTGAATTGGCTGCCGAGATAGGTCGATCTTCCAATCAGGTGTCGGTATATTAATAAAAAATGATTAAACATTGTCTGCTGTAACCTATTTTAGAAATAATTTATTTATTAGGATTTGCAATTTGAAAAAATCAGTTCCTTCCAATTTTGGGAATCAAACACCCCACACAAGCAAAAATCGTTTTCTACAATCTTTATTAACCTGAAGGGCTAGACAACAAACAACCGCTATGCGAACGAAGTTATAATACCCATGTGCACAAATGCGCTCGGGTGTAATTATTTCTTAAAACATTATTCTAAATGTATGTTTTAAGCAAATTGATTTCAAAAGTTAGAAATATGTCCCATTTTTCAAAAATGTATAATAATAAACATGTGAGTTTTTTAGCAATTTGTTTTCTGTAATTAAGGAAATATTATTATTATATATACATATATTCTGCAAAAAAATTTCTACAATCAATTTTTAAACCCTTTTCGCAATTGGTGTACTCTTGTAACCGGTAAATTTTGTAACCATCTCATAAGCTGGTAACAAAATATTGCCCCGCCCCGTGAAATATGCATTGCCAGAATTTCCACAATTCTTCATGGCTGAATTGCTGAATATATAGCATTAACAACGTTCTTAGAATCGCGGTGACATGAACAGGTAAAATTTTTTGGTAATAAAATTTTCCGGTTACAAAATCTTCGGTTACGTGCAGAATAGACCTTTTATAGTTCAAAAGTCTATAATACGAAGGGACAGATGCCGGTAATGAAATTCTTAAGTTTTTTCAAGCAAGAGTTTTAAAAACTCAATTCTATTGACACTGTTTTATATTTCTATATACAGTTCACTAGTTTCGAATCTAATTTATGTAAATGTATGTATCAAGATGTGTCCTTTGTGCTCGCCGGTTGCGATGTTTGTTTGGACTGATTTCGCACCAGTCATTAGCCATGGGTTAATGTCAGAAAACGTCTATACATACGCATTGAAATACATACATACGTATACATATATGTTTTTTTTTTAATTCCAGATATGTTTAAACTTTAAAGTATAAAATATATCAACCCTGGGAAAAAAGTATTAGTACTGAATGGTAAAAACGTGTGCATTCATTTTAAATATACAATCATGTGTGTGTGTGAATGCTTCTGTTACATTCACATTCCATACTGAATATCAATCTACCATTCAAAAACACAACACAGTTTATTTGTTTTCAAGCATTTTAAGCCACTCAGGAATGAGGCTTTTTTATACAAACAAACAATCAAAATTTTGAAAAGAATGTCTAGTGAATGCAGATCCTACTGATTCAATCATTTTACAGCTCTGATATGTACCTATATATATGCATAAATGTACATGCAGGTATATATGGGTATATATGTATATATTCACCTATATATACATACATATACAGACCAGAAAAAAATATTTCCGTTCTTACTGTTATTAACTTCCTTTTAGTTGTTCTTTCATTTACATTTAATTTTCAGCTTGTTTTAGTTTCTTAGTTCTGTAAAAATTCAAATTTATTTATTTTTTAATTTGCTGAGTTTTAATTTGTTAAATTTCCGAATATCTACTTTTAGGGATTTTGAGTTAATTTTTTTGATAATTCTTAGCTTACTTTTAATTTCTCATAAATTTATAGAGATTTTCAGGACCGACGGACTCACCCTAATGTTGCGGCAGGCGTGTGTGTGGCAATGCTGTTGTTGCCCTTGCTGGTTCTGCTGCTACTGTGGCAGCCGTGGTTGTTTTTGCTGTGTTGTTGTTGCCGTTCCCGGGTGCTCACCCCGGTTGATGCCGTAATGGTTGTTGTTGTGGTTTCGCCTGCTGCTGTGGCAGCCGATGCTGTTGATGCCGGTGCTGTTACCGGGATGCTACTGCGCGGCTGCTGTGGCAGACGTCGTCGAGGTTGCCTGTGTGACTGCTGCCGTTTGAATCCGTGTTGTTACCGGTTTTTACTATGGCGGGGCTGCCGCTACGGTACGGTCGCCTAAACCTAAAAGAAAACGTTTATTAGTGTTTGTATGTATATGGATCAGTCAAAATCCTAAAGGTGGAGAATTGCGTTGCGGCGAGCTAACTGGTTAGTTTCATTACTAACTTGGGGTTTACCCTGGCGTGAATTAGCCTAAGTAGCCGTCCAAGGTTTGCCCCTCCAATCCCTTTCACTATCAGGGTGGTTTAGCACACTATCATGAATTTTCTCATGGAACTTGCCGGGAATGCTAAGACCCCATGTATATTTACGTGGTTTCTCCGCTTTCCTTTGTTTGTTGTTAAACTCCTTGCAGTTTCACCGGCAAAGTTCCATAAAAAGAGCACTTTTCACTTATATTTTCATCGATATACGATCTTTGCAAGGTTCACTTATATCCCGTACACATTAAATGTAATTTATTTGACTTTTTTCGTCTTTTTTTTCTCAAAATAAAACGCGTTTATTAATTCCTCTTCTTATTAACAAGGTAAACGAGCAAACAAATCGAAATGGCTCCAATGGTGAACAGAATTAGGAAGTTAAGCTCGAAAATTAGGATAATCTTTTTATATGTAAAGCTATTATTAGGCGATTCAGTTACATACATACAAATGTAGGTTAGGTTAGAAATTAAACATTAATTTCACCTAATTTAATTCATTTTGCTGATTAAATTTTTTTATTCATTTTCATTTTTAATTTTTTTAATACATGAAATTATCGGTATGATTGATAAAATATGATACTTGTATATACTTGCGACTCAATGGCGTTGAAATATCTTGGAAACACCGCATCAGTTATTGTTTTTGAGCTTATAGTTTGAGCATTTCTATTTGTATATATTCCTAAATTTAGTTTTTCTTTTCGGAATATAGTCTGTGGTTCATGTAAATGAGAGCGATTTTTGGGAGAGTTGTGTAGAGATTGAAGTTGCAGGATTTTACCCGATGCTTCTTTGTTCCGTACGTTTTGCTGTTACTCACTTTTTACTCTCACTTCAGAGAGTGATTTTGCTGTTTGTCCTTTTTCCAGGATTTTACATGAAAAATATTGGATCAGAGCTATTATATCATCCATACATATGCATATTATACATACATATCGTCGTTTGAAGTGCAAAACCGCGTATCAACAATATGG
>NW_023464886.1:0-2457 GCF_013731165.1 Rhagoletis pomonella
TATGTTATGTTATGCTAAGTACTAAGCTAAACTCCCCTCCACTTAACTCATTCCAACAAATTTTATTTCAGCTCAACTCAACTCACATAAACTATCCTTAATTTTAGCGGTTGAATTTCAACCGCTGGGCGAACACTAGTTATATTAAAACAAGTTTCATGAAAAGAGCCATCCATTCGCGATTTTGTAAGAAAAGAAAAAATTAAATTTCATTTTTTTCACATAACGTAACTATCTTTAATTGCGTATGTATATTTAAGGATTATGCGGTTCGATTGTCTTCTTTTGTCGGTTAAATATAGAGCTAATTATGTGCTTCACAAGGTTCCAAAGAAGTAAAAGATAATGAATGCTTTTCCTTGTTTGCATCTGATTAAAACGTGCGACTGCCACGTCCGTGACGTATGGAAATACCCATATACAGGGTGGGCTAAGGAAGGCCTACCACATCCACATTTCATAGTCATTTTTATGACCTTTTTGAGCGTTCACATATTCATCGGTGCACTTTTTATGGCATTTTTAAAGCGTTTTTGAATTTAGGTTTATATGGAAAGTATGCTTTAAGACAAATCGATTAAGCCAATTGTTCGGTTTTTTTCTTGATTTATAAATCATAAATGTTGTATTCGGATATATGAGGCCTCTTTGCACTGGATAACCAGAAACTCTAGGTATTTTCCTACCACCGTACGTCTGCGTTAACCTGACAGCCTGTATCTAACAACTATAGCACGCCCTGCGGGATATTTCTTGTTGCAGACACATTCCGGTCTCCAAATGTAGAGTTCTTCTGCCTGGGAAGCGACGAACAATTCATAATTGGGATGGTTGAGCTCCACGCCGATTCGTGGAAATTAGGAAAGTCCTTTGGAATAAACATTTATTTCGCCAAGGTCCAACTCCTGGATGTGAATGAAATTTAGCATACATAAATGACAGCTAACATGGGGGAAAAATGGAGCATTCCGCCTGAAATTCGGCGGATAATATATAGGTCGTACCACGAGATTTGAAGGGATTTGAGACGACTTCTTGAAAGAGTGCCTAAGGGTAATAATGAAGGTAGTTAAAATTTTCTTATTTTTAAGTGGAGCATTTAATAAAGAAATCCTCATAGTGTATGGAATATCCCATTAGACTATATTTAAAGCATCATCTAAACAAGCTTTTAACCTCGAAGAAAAAATTGTGTGGAACTAATTTTTGTGTATGCATACATACTTATATACATACATAATTACATACATATTTTAAGCCAAGTTGTTAAGCAACAAGAGTAATTTATTTGCACTCGTCCTCAAAGCTCTGAGCCCGCAGCTAACATATGTATGTACATGCTATGTACACTTGTCTACGATGTGTTGACTCGCTGAGTAACACAAATTTATATTGAGAGTGACATCAACAATTGCTCGCACTTAAGTGCAGGTTACTGGGTCGGATCGCACACACTAATGCCAATATAAATACATACATTCCTACTCTGTAGTGAAAGGCTCCCAGTGGGAAAATGTAATGTATAGTAATCGAAAAAGTAATCAGTAAAAATACCAGTTCATCAACTGGTGTGCGCTAAAGCGGCGGCCTGCCAGTTCGACTATTTTGGACAACTTATGCGACCAGCGACATCTGCTTTTGAACTGTCAAAGTGGAAACCAAAATGCAGATAATTGCTTTCCTCACAAATGTGGGTATTGGTGTTCAGTGAAGGCCACCGATGATGGTTCTGAGATCGCAGGTTCGCGACTAATGGAGGTGATCAATGTAAGGTAAGTAAATTATTTCAATTTAAATTAAATATAAATTACAAATCGAGAACTTTAATCTGGAAAACCCTATATACATAAATACCATCAATATTAATTAACACCTCGTAGGATCCCGCCATATTAAAAATACCAGTCGCTAACACTGAAAAAGGATAAGGAGCGGTACCTATGTAGTTAGGCTGCAACGCGAACTAGTAGCTTTCCCTGCTGGGTATAAATATGTACATATTTAAATAAATGAAAACGTTGCGGTGAAAAATATTTGTTTGTTTTGCCTTCCAGTAAAAAACGCTGTCATTTCGCAGTCTCGATGCTACTTCCGCTGTTTTCATCGTAGGTTTGTTGATTCTTTTTTTTTTGTTTTTTGTAAATTTCATTGGCTTTAACCACCGTCGTCTACCGTTACACAATTACATTTCTATTTACACTCTATGTGGTGGCTGTCAACGTTGACTGCGCTCAATAAAGCGCCAAATCATGAAAACAACAGCGAGTGCGGTTGAGGGTGGTAATTGACGACGCAGTCGTAGATGCAGTTGGCAGTCACAGTTAATCTTTATTTCCGTTTCACTGTAAATATGTATGTACAAAAGTGCTTTGACAGCTAAATTCCATTTTAGCGGTTGCTATTTTTCTCTTCCACCGCAAATCATTTGTGCTGTGCTTATACACCGTAATTTTGGTT
>NW_023464886.1:2557-9547 GCF_013731165.1 Rhagoletis pomonella
TGTAGATACACATACCACAACATAACCAAAATTACGGTGTATAAGCAGCACAAATGATTTGCGGTGGAAGAGAAAAATAGCAACCGCTAAACTGGAATTTAGCTGTCAAAGCACTTTTGTATATACATATTTACAGTGAAACGGAAATAAAGATTAACTGTGACTGCCAACTGCATCTACGACTGCGTCGTCAATTACCACCCTCAACCGCACTCGCTGTTGTTTTCATGATTTGGCGCTTTATTGAGCGCAGTCAACGTTGACAGCCACCACATAGAGTGTAAATAGAAATGTAAATGTGTAACGGTAGACGACGGTGGTTAAAGCCAATGAAATTTACAAAAAAAAAAAAAAAAAAAATAAAAAAAAAAAAAAACATACTATGAAAACAGCGGAAGTAGCATCGAGACTGCGAAATGACAGCGTTTTTTACTGGAAGGCAAAACAAACAAATATTTTTCACCGCAACGTTTTCATTTATTTAAGTATGTACATATTTATACCCAGCAGGGGAAGCTACTAGTTCGCGTTGCAGCCCAACTACATAGTTACCGCTCCTTATCCTTTTTCAATGTTAGCGACTGGTACTTTTAATATGGCGGGATCCTACGAGATGTTAATTAATATTGATTGTATTTATGTATATAGGGTTTTCCAGATTAAAGTTCTCGATTTGTAATTTATATTTAATTTAAATTGAAATAATTTACTTACCTTACATTGATCACCTCAATTAGTCGCGAACCTGCGATCTCAGAACCATAATCGGTGGCCTTCACTGAACACCAAAGCCCACATTTGTGAGGAAAGCAATTATCTGCATTTTGGTTTCCACTTTGACAGTTCAAGAGCAGATGTCGCTGGTCGCATAAGTTGTACAAAATCGTCGAACTGGCAGGCCGCCGCTTTAGCGCACACCAGTTGATGAACTGGCATTTTTACTGATTACTTTCTCGATTACTATACATTACATTTTCCCACTGGGAGCCTTTCACTACAGAGTAGGAATGTATGTATTTATATTGGCATTAGTGTGTGCGATCCGACCCAGTAACCTGCACTTAAGTGCGAGCAATTGTTGATGTCACTCTCAATATAAATTTGTGTTACTCAGCGAGTCAACACATCGTAGACAAGTGTACATAGCATGTACATACATATGTTAGCTGCGGGCTGAGCGCATTGAGGACGAGTGCTAATAAATTACTCTTGTTGCTTAACAACTTGGCTTAAAATATGTATATAATTATGTATGTATATAAGTATGTATGCATACACAAAAATTAGTTCCATACAATTTTTTCTTCGAGGTTAAAAGCTTGTTTAGTTGATGCTTTACGTGTAGTCTAATGGGATATTCCATACAAAATGAGGATTACTTTATTAAATGCTCCACTTAAAAATCTACCTTCTATATTACCCTTAGGTACTCTTTCAAAAAGTTATCTCAAATCCCTACAAATCTCGTGGTACGAACGATATATTATCCGCCGAATTTCAGGCAGAAAGCTCAATTTTTCCCCCATGTTAGCTGTCATTTATGAAGCTTGCTGTATACTAAACTTCATTCACATCCTGGAGTTGGACCTTGGCGAAATAAATGTTTATTCCAGAGGACTCTCCTAATTTGTTTCTTCCTAAGGGCTAAGGGTATGGACTACTAGATATGCCGATAGAAAATTGGTATGAGCAAATTTTGTAGCTGTCGGAATTATTATCGGAAATGCTGCATCGACCAAAAAAGATATTTCGGGTCTTATTTTACTTAATTTTTTTTTGCTTTCATCAATAACGCTCGAATCGGCGTGGAGCTCAACCATCCCAATTTTGATTTATTCGTCGCTTCTTAGACAGAATAACTCTATATTTGGAGACCGGAATGTGTCTGCAACAAGAAATATCCCGCAGGGCATGCTAGAGTTGTTAGATACCGGCTGTCAGGTTAAGGCATACGTACGGTGGTAGGAAAATACCTAGAGTTTCTGGTTATCCAGTGCAAAGAGGCCTCATATATCCGAATACAACATTTATGATTTATAAATCAAGAAAACCCGAACAATTGGCTTGATCGATTTGTCTTAAAGCATACTTTCCATATAAACCTAAATTCAAAAACGCTTTAAAAATGCAATAAAAAGTGCACCGATGAATATGTGAACGCTCAAAAAGGTCATAAAAATGACTATGAAATGTGGATGTGGTAGGACTTCCTTGGCCCACCCTGTATATGGGTATTTCCATACGTCACAGCCGTGGCAGTGGAACGTTTTAATGAGATGCAAACAAGGAAAAGCATTTATTTTCTTTTACTTCTTTGGAACCTTGTGAAGCACATAATTAGCTCTATATTCAACCGACAAAAGAAGACAATCGAACCGCATAATCCTTATATATACACACGCAATTAAAGAGAGTTACGTTATGTGAAAAAAATGGAATTTAATTTTTTATTTTCTTACAAAATCGCGAATGGATGGCTCTTTTCATGAAACTTGTTTTAATATAATTTGGAGTAGACTCCGAAATCCCACTGTGCGCTGCGTTAGGACAGTCTCGATATTTTAGCTTAACTCACTATTTTCAAGTGGTAAAACGTTTCGCTGAGATCTCATAAAATAAACAAGATTTTTTCCTAGTAAATAGTAATTTTTTCGTAATGGTAAAAGCATTTGTAATTTATTTTTTGCGACGTGCAAAGCCCACACGATAGCAATGAAAAAGAGCTAAGCCCAAGTTAGGTTACCTAAACACTTATTGCTAATACATTTCATTTATACGTTACTAATGACGGCCTAGGTTTTATTGTCCTTTTTTCCAAAATACCACAAAGAAAAGAAATAGTAACCGTATTTTTCTCCTTGCCATATCTGGTGTGGAGAAAAACCGCTTTTGTCATTTGAACAGAGAATGACATAGAAGATGGCACCGCACCGAAATTGGTTTGTCTCCAACCGGAGTTTGACAAGTAATGGCGGAAAAATTCTTTCTTAAATACATCCTACTTTAATCCAGTCGAAAAACCAACCAACAAAAAATATTATCGCCAAAAATTTTATAGCATTCCAAAATAAATCCTTTGGCTTACCATTTGCTCTGGAATACTCCTTGTATTTACTGCTGACATAACACTCGTATCTACTACAAATAAACTGGAATATCGTACTCAAAAATAAACAATACCTATATCACAACGGTATTTTACTTTATCCTAACCTTGGCTTCATTTATCACTTGCCGCTTGATTTAACCCGCACTTGTCGTTGGCGTCATTACTGGCAGCAAAACATAAATACCCATATTTTATGCGCATCTGTGTACAGCCAGCCACTTACACACTCATTCATACTTGCAATTATTCACTCAAATCCATAATCGGTAGCAACAGCACTAAACCAAATTTGGTTGTACGATTTTATTTACTTTCTTCTTTACATCGATTTTTTTTTGAATTTTTGTCCTACATTACATTTACTCGTCCTGTGTTCATTACTTCGTTTCTTTGTTTGTATGTACAAACATTTCCAACCCACCAGCAGCAACAACTTTTTTTCACCCCCACTCTGCAGCTCAATGAAACATTTGTAATTCGTATACCTCGCTTTTAATTCCTCATTTTCATTCTTATTCATAACTGTTTGAGTTACAACAAAAAAAAAAAAGAAAAAAACAATAACAACAGCGAATTTTCTCAAGTGTCTTAAAGAGCGTAAGCCCTTGTTTCCCATTATTCAGCGTTTGTTCCAGAATTTTTTCCTTGTTTTTGTCCTCATTGTTTGTTTGTTCGGGCTTTGTTGCTACTGCAAACCTACTCTTGAAGAATCATTCACTTGTTCGAATGGGTTCAAAGGTGCCTTAGCTCTCATTTCATGCAGACAATACTATGCGCATATCACTTTTAGCAGAAGCACTAGCTGACTCAGTAATGTACTTTAACATACATACACACATACATACTAATGTACAAGCAAACATACCTATTTAATGGAAAGTGCTTTGGCATCAGTCGAAGGCTGTGCCTGACAAATCATTGGCTAGGATAATGCGAGGCAGCAGCATCGACGATTCGGTATTACTGCCACTTGAACGCATCAGCAATTTGAGGTTCAGTGTGCTTTGCTGATTGATTTTTATTTGCCCTGCTACATTAATCTGTTGTTACAAGAGACGATGGTATTAGATTTAAGCCACTTTGCGTTATAGTTTTTCTGTTTTAATTTTGTGCAGAGAGCAAGGATTTGGAAAAAATTATCTCCAATACATACGTAGATATCTTTGAAAAAAAGCCCACGTAGTCGAATATTAATTTATAAATTAAAGCAATGATATTATTTGGTAGGATGTAAAATGGAAGAAAAATCACTCATCGACATAACAAAAGGGAGGAAGCTTTAAAATATATAATAACTAAAAAAAAAAACTGAGTGGGGTCGCGTGCAATATGAAAATAGTTTTATTATAGTTCCCTAATCATATATTTTTTTATATAAAACTTGAACTATTTTTCATTCAATGTTAAAATATGTAAAAATGTTTTGTTAGATTAAGAGTGGTGGAAATTTGAAATCCTGCTTTCCTTCATTTTTCCAATTCTGAGCATCACTAACTCCTGTGAGAATTGTTAAACTATTATCACCAGATAAATTGATTTGAAATCTGATGACGATTGTCGTCATGAAATTTCCTTAAAAACGGTCTTGAAGGTCTTACTTTTCAGATGTTTTCAAATGTGTGGTCAAATAATTCTGGAATATTTACCTGAACTGAATATTTGAAAGTGCTCTTTAACAAAATAAATATTCTTTCATACAATTTTTGGAAATCAGGGAGTGTCATCACTCCCCTACACCAACCGGTGTGTCCCTGAAACCGCTTCATCGATCTCTACCGAATTAGGTATACACATTTTGCCTCTTAAACCTTTTTTTACAAAACCATGCACACCTTCCATGTGACGGCGATCCTGCCTATAACCATTTTGAAGACTAGAGTATCTGACAAAGGGGACGTAAAAAAACGCCAAAAAACGTATGCTGTACGAAGAAGAAAAACATTATATACTAATTCATAAACACCTTACTATAAGAAACTACCATAGATATGCCTACATACCAAATTTAAAGTTCATGTGACTCATGCTTTCGAATTTATAGCTAATTCTAAATTTTTTTGCGCTCAGTGTACCGCAGATCACTAAGCTGGTTTGTTGCCTATTAGCAGCAGGCTTCTCGCTGTGTGGTAGGCATATGACTTGAGCATGTAGGACCTTCTTTATTTGGACTGCTGACTTTCTGGTTTGCTCAAATTTTATGAGAGAAACTAGTGTACCCACTTTGGGAGAATTAGTGTTGATCTGTGCAGCTCCCCCCGTTAAGTGCCTTTGATGTGTAGTAAAATTGTGTTGCAGTTACATTCCAATATATATTCCATTATTCGGCCTTTTTTAAGTAAGTAATGCGCATAACCAGGCATTTGTAGAATGTCAATTTTGTTCGTTGAGAGAGGGCTTTGCTATTCAGTCGACTACCGATCCCAAAGCACCACCTGTTGTAAAATTTTATTCTCGTCCCCACCTCGAGGTTGATATTATTGATGGTGCTAATGCTGTGTCGAAAGTAGTTACTCAAAGGTCCCCGCTGTAAGATAGTTATTTCCTCTTATAAATACTAATTTTTGCATTTTTTTTTTGAAGAGTAAGTGACCCTATGCGTGTGTATATTAGAAAACCCCACCTAATTAAATATACATAAGTATATACATATGTATATTCGTCTTTATTGTCTTATGCCTTATGCATATGAGTATGCTGTTGTCGGCGTCAATAAGGCTAATTCTTTAAGTGAAATCTTAGCAAAGTATCTCTCAAGTCTCGTTATTTATTCCATTCTGTTGTATTGTCGTCTGCTCCTATCTTTAGACGGATATTTATTTATATGCAGCGTATGTATGTAAAACATATGTACGTATTTGTTTGAATTTGTAAGTACCCAACAAACACTGGAACAAAAATTTTTGAGCGCTCCGTTCCGTTCCATCGGTGTCAACATGGCACAGATGCCGAAATCCATCGGTAGTCTGCTACATCAGTCGCAAAATGGCTCTTCCAGCCAGTGGTGCCAGATGTGAGGATTTCGCCCCATTTTGGGGATTTCTGAAATCATTTGGGGATAGATTTTTTCGTTTGGGGATGTGGGGATTTGATGAGAATTTTTATTTGATTTAAAATATTCACATTGAAATTAAAATACATATATTTTATTGCCTGCCCTTAAAAATTTCTCAAACAAAGATTTTCTTTGTAAAAGTATTATTCCGCGCAAATGTCTGCTTCGATTGGCTTTCGCTGAACAAACAATTTTCCCTCACTTCATTACACCAAATTGTAAAAGGACCGCTGTGATTGGCATTCACTGAATGAACTACATTTATTTCTGATTTCCTTTTGCCAATATTGTCGGTTCTTTATTTAGTGTAAAAAGAAATTTACAAAGTGGCAAGAGCACAAAAAAAAACATATTAATTTTAGGTATTTACAGACAGCAATGGGAAGACCAAAGGTATGTTATTAAATAGTCTCCAAAAACCAAAAAAATGAATCACCAAATGATCACATAAATATGTACACATAAAAATCTGTGAAAATTTGTAACCGAAATGTATACAAAACTCTGATTAAAATGAACTAACATAAATAAGAATACATATTTTTTTATTTCATACTTAAGGGGATTTGGGGATAACTGAAGCTCGATATAGAGGGGCGCTACAAAAAAATCTGGCAACACTGCTTCGAGCGAGCAGTCGCTGTTATTCGCAATTTGTCTAATTTCAATACAAACTATGCAACTAATTTTTACATCAACCGTATTTTTCTTTGTTAAAATGACTGAATAAGTAAGCTTTTAAATAAACTGTTAAACTGCATTAATAAGAATTCCTTTCCTATAAAAACTGTGTTTATCTTACATGTATCATTGGCAACACAATACAAAT
>NW_023464886.1:9557-9808 GCF_013731165.1 Rhagoletis pomonella
TGCCTGCCGATGCCAAAAATCTTTTTTTTTCGAAACTCTAATTGTACGGTAAAAATAAATAATTGGATCACATTGAACCGTGTTAAACCGTTTTTCCGAGAGACTTAAATTTTCCAAAAATCTCGAAATCGAAAGTATGGTGCTTTTATACTTTTTGAAATAGTTTCTATATGTACGACAATTTCTTTTTGTTTGCAAGACACTGTCAGCTACGTTTTTTATTTAGCAATTTGAAACTTGCACTTAAATTT
>NW_023464887.1:0-9805 GCF_013731165.1 Rhagoletis pomonella
AGATTTGGAGAATACCCCTATTGTGAAGTACATTAACCTGAGTTAGGAAGAGTTCAGCCATCTCCTCTAAAAATACGTTGTTGCACGCACTAGACGCGAAAGGTACGATATCATTGTCAATGATGTTCCATGATATGCTTGGTAAATTAAAATCACCCAACACAATCATTGAGTCAGAGGGTTTAGTCAGTAAATTAACTGATTTCAGTAAAGAGATGAGTCGTGAATACACCAATGTGTCAGATCGGGGAGGGATATAGCATAGAGCGAAGTAAATAGACCCTTTTCCAGCCTGTACACGAATGCATTTGAACTCTACCGAATCAATGTATGGAAGACTAACTTCTTCAGATGGTATTGAAGAGTCTACAGCGAAGAGTACGCCACCGCCGATTCTGTCCTCCCTATCTTGTCTATAGATATGATAATTATTTGGAAGAATCTCTGAATTGAAAATGTGAGGTTTCAGCCAAGTTTCAGTAAAAGAAAGAATATTGTAATTGCATTCAAGGCCTTTAAAGTATGAGTTCGTTAATTTAGTATTTAAGCCTCTTACATTTTGGTAATAAATACTTAAAGCAGATTTAATAATTAGTTTTTTTGATTCAGTGTTATGACGGGGAATATTAGCTAAGTTATTTACTTTTTTGGGCCTATATTCGAATTCACGAACGAAAGCTCCGGGGGGCCAAAAAGAACTACTAAGCAGCGCATTAAAATTATCTAAATTTACGTCAATTTTAAATGAAGCAATATTTCTTTCGTAATTAAAATTAAATTTTCTGATGCTTAAGTCGACAGTTCTAATTTTTGATGAGATATAGAGCTTTATATCGTCTTCAGTAGTGTCTCTCGAAAATCTAGAAACAAAGATTGACTTCTTTGGCGGAACCACAACTAGTAGGTAGTAGTTTAGGTACATATGTATACTAATCATCAACTATTGCTTAAAGTCGACAGTTCTAATTTTTGATGAGATATAAAGCTTTATATCGTCTTCAGTAGTGCCTCTCGAAAATCTAGAAACAAAGATTGACTTCTTTGGCGGAACCACAACTAGTAGGTAGTAGTTTAGGTACATATGTATATTAATCATCAACTATTGCTTGTGCAAAGTTCAACTATCTGAAGACGTAACTATTTCACAAATGAAACCGGTGCACTGAGAGAAAGAAGTTTAGAATTAAGAAAAATTTAAAAAAATACGCATATGAAAGAGCACCAACCCAACTCGTAATACATTTAGGTATACACATTTTATTATTCAGTCTAGAAATATTAAATTCAAACGGAAGCTTTTTCATAATTAAGTTAAAAAATATATATTTAAATTCCATGCTGCCTGTAATGGGATTTGAACCCTGACGCTCTGGAAATTAACAAATTGTGGCAAGTATCTTTGCGCACTCATCTACAGCCGGACATGTAAATGTGCATTCAAATGCTGAGTTTGAATCAACACCACGCGTGCGTGGTATTAAAGTGTTGTTTTTAAATACGAACATTTTAGAACGATAATCAAATAAAAATATTCATGTTTACTATGCGTTATTTCCCTTAGTGAAAAAAATTGTAGTTATTTTTGAACTTTTATTCAAATTTGTGCAATCAATTCGAAAACCGGGACATTTAAATGAAACCCGGGACATTTTAAGGTTGGACCGGGACACCGGGACAAATAGTCTAAAACCGGGACATGTCCGGCAGCTCTATTCTGGAGGTAAAAATGTGGAAAAAACGAGTTTCACACGAATATTTTCGAAATGCTCTCGAAGCATTACAAGTAGCTAATACAACGTCTTTTGGGAATGTTTTTAAGATCTTACGTATATTGGCACTTTTGCCCGTTTCAATAGAGACACCTGAACGAAGCTTTTCATGCCTGAAAAGAATTAAAACCTACTTGAGAAATACAACATGTCAAGAAAGACTCAACAATCTAGCATCTATGAATATTCACAAAGATACAAATTTTTCAGTTGACGAAGTTCTAGAAGAATTTTCCAAAAAACCACGAAAAATTTTAAAATTCTTCGTTTCATTGATTTATAAGTAAAAAGAAAAATTTAATGTGTAAAATTATCAAAATGTTTTTAAATAAAGCGAAAAATTTAATATATGATTTTAAAAATTCGTGTTTGAAACTTTATTACGCTTACTTTCTTCTAAAGAGCATTTTTTCTAGACCCATATTAGTGAAATATTATGCTTTGACTTAAGGGGGGTTTAACCCCCAATCCCCGCCCCCCCTGTGTATCCGCCACTGTATGGTTGAAATCAATACGAAAACTTCTATTTAGCCACATTTTTTATTTATTACAGGCTAAACGGTTGGTATTCTACACCACGGCTACTTCTGACCATTTCTGTCTAAATCCTGCAGTACGGGAACAGGCTAAATGTGAATAAGAAAAAGTCAAATTAAACGCTAAGTTTATTAAACACCCCAATGAGAACACTTGACAGTTGTTCATAAACTGAAAACGTTAAACTCGAGTTAAAATTTCAACGTGAACTTAGTACAAGGCGTCATTGGAGGTAGCAATTAAACTTGCTTGGAGCGAGATTTCATTGGACTACCTTAACACTCTGTATTATTCTATGAAATACCGGATTTTTGAAGTCATACGTAAAGAATGTCAAGCTGAGTAGACGTGTTTGTCGGTGCGCTGCAGCTGTATATTTATTCCGAGTGTTTGATCAATTGTTTGCGTTTAAAGTGATAGCGGGTCTCACTGAAATATCTCTACACCTCATATCGAGTAGGTCTGCTGCAATAGTTATATTATTTTTAATCGTCGCAATTTAATTCCAAATAAAAATAAACATGACAACAAGAAAAGTTGCACGTCAAGCGGTATCTACTCCGCAGAATAGTTCTCTCAGTAAAACTGAGAAAAAAGAGAGCTCCCCACCTACATCTTGGCTTGAGCGTATTGAGGCGCAACTGGATTCACAGAGGAAGAGTATTGTGGAAGAGATAGCTGAACGGTTAAAATCATCTGAAGAACGAGTGATGCAGCGATTTGGCGAGTTAACGGCTGAGCTGGCGAATCTAAAAAAGGCATTGCGAAAAATGGAAGAACGAGTGGGAAAGGCAGAAGCTCAAATTGCGCAAAATGAGCAGCTGCAAATGGAGGTGGCGCTGCTTAAGACTGAGCTTAACGAATGTCAAAACCAAGCCGTCTCCACCGATATCATTATCAATGGTCTCCCCTATGTGGATGGTGAGAATTTAGGAGATACCTTCGGCAACCTGTGTCAGTCATTGGATTTACCTGTGCTTCAAGTTCGCTCGGTCTTTCGAGTATCTAAACAGAGCAACTCCGCTGCTTCGGTGATTGTCAAGTTAGCATTTTCTGCTGATCGATCCACCCTTTTCAAATCAGTGGCTCGCTTTTGCAAAGAAAAAATGCGGCCGCTATTGCTCCGTGATGTTGGCCTGAGCTCAGATGGGAAAATATACATACATGAGTGTCTTACAAAAAACAACCGCGAGCTAATGCGCTTCGCAATGCAGCTAAGAAGAGATCAAAAACTTGTAGCTGCCTTTTCAGTTCGTGGGTATGTGTATGTACGCGTTCGCCCTAAGTGTAAAGCTGTGAAGGTACTCAATATAGAGAGCATCAAAAGTGTTGTTGCTGCAGGCACCTGATAACGTATGTTTAAGTATAGCTGTTATGTTTATCATTTGTTTATGTTGTACCTGCTCTTGTTTCTTCTTTTATTATACCTCTCTTCTCTGCTGTTTTCCTCTTAATTTCCCTGCATATTATCTTTAATTTATTTATAATTTCTACTGCTCTCTTAAACTTCATAGTATTTTCTTAACTACCCGCCTTTCACTATCATGCCCTTTCTTTGTTATTGTCTTGCACTTATGCAAATATGTATACATGCTTCATTTGCTTGTTTTTGGTTGTTTCTGTTCTAGCCCGGATTTGCGATTGTAGGTCTGCTCGATAAGTCAGGCCCTTGCGTTAATGAAAATAAGAAATGTATTACTGATATTTTATGTAAACAAAATGATGGTTTTAATGTGGTGCATTTTAATGCACGTAGTCTAAGCCGTGATAAACTTGACTTAGCTAGGTACGTCTTTGAAGAGTCTGCAGTGGATGTAATTTGTGTTTCTGAGACTTGGTTCCATAGTGACCTTCCTGATTTCAACCTGTCTGTAAACGGCTACAATTTATTGAGGCATGATCGTAGACTTAAAAAAGGGGGGGAGTTGCAGTGTACTGTAACAAAAGTCTGAAACTCAAACTGTTAGTAAAATCAAACAACTGCGAAACTGAATACATAATTACTGAAGTATCTGATGGCGTGAATAAAGTCTTACTCGCATGTGTTTATAATCCTAATAAGGGTATAGCTCTAGATACATTATTTTTTGACCTGTCTGAATTTGTGTTAGATTATGAGCGTATTCTTATCTGTGGTGATTTTAATGTAAATATATTAGTAAACGATCCCAGTAGTAGTAAATTATTGGACCAGTTGGCAACAGCAGGGCTTTGTGTTGTTAACGAAACTATGCCAACGAGGTATGCAAATAACTCCCCACCTAGTCTCCTTGATTATTTTATTACCTGCAACCTCTCGCATATTCTTAAATTTGACCAAGTAGATTTTATTTCCGACCATGATTTAATATTTTGTTCTCTAGATGTTGTGATGAATCGTCCAGGTTTAGGTGCTACCTTTGTGTATCGTGATTTTAAGTGGTTGAATGTAGATTCTTTGTTTTCAGACCTGAGCAGTATTTATTGGAATGAATGTTGGTTTCTTCCCACTGTTGATGATAAACTAGACTTCCTCAACAATAACTTGTCCATGTTGTTTAATGTGCATGTTCCACTGTGTTCTGTAAATATTGTAAATAGTTCGTGTCCTTGGTACAATTCCAAAGTTCGTTCTGCCATCAGGAAACGCAATAAGTCTTATGCTAAGTGGAGAAAAAATCGAACGGACACTTCTTGGAATCGTTACAAGGAAATTCGAAATGAAACTACTGCTATAATAAGACGAGCAAAACGTTGGTACAGCTATTCAAGACTAAATCCGTCACTCCCCTCGAAGGAACTGTGGCGCAATCTAAAAAATCTTAAAATACATAGCAAAGAAAGACCCGAGTGTGAAATTGACGTCGATGAGCTGAACGAATATTTTATCAGTGCCAACAACAAAAACTATTTTGCTCCCGTGTTGAAGGATTTCATGTCTTGTGCTAGTCCAAAACACGAGTTTCAATTTATGGCAGTTAGCGAAGTTGAGGTCCTGATGGCCCTGTCAAAAATTAAGTCTAACGCTATAGGGGAAGATGAAATCTCGCTGAAATTCGTCAAGATAGTAATTGATTTTATAATAGGCCCTCTGACTCATATAATAAACCATTGTTTTACCAGCTCATGCTTTCCAGCAGTTTGGAAAAAGCTATAATTTTGCCAGTTCCGAAGAAGACGAATGCTACTTATGCTGGCGACTATAGACCTGTAAGCATACTGCCTGTCTTTTCGAAGGCTTGTGAAAACTTAATGGCTGCGCAAATTTCTGCATTTGTGCAAGAAAATAGTCTGCTTTCTCCACTACAATCTGGCTTCCGACAAAAACATAGTTGTTCGACGGCAGTGGTCAAAATACTGGATGATATTAGAATTAACTTTGACAATGGCGACCTGACACTTCTTTGCTTACTCGACTTCTCAAAGGCTTTTGACTCAGTGAATCACAAATTGTTGTGTCTGAAGCTCAAACATTATTTCGGCTTCAAAGACAGTGCGGTGAAACTTATGGTTAGCTACCTGGAGGGTAGAACGCAGAAGGTTAAGTCAAACAAACTAATATCCCGGCCTAGATTTGTGTATGCTGGTGTTCCACAAGGTTCTGTCCTGGGTCCACTGTTATTCAGTCTCTTTGTCAATGATGTCTTTCCTGTTTGTCAATAAGTGAATATCCATGCGTATGCTGATGACATACAATTGTACCTGTCCAGTCGTATTGGTCTCGTTGAGGATTTATGTTTCAAAATAAACAGTGACTTGTCTGCTATTTCTGTTTGGGCTGCTGGAAATTCTCTATGTTTAAATGCGTCAAAGTCGTATGTATTGCCTGTATGTAATAGTGTGGTGTATGTCGATTGTATTCCAAAACTGTGGATAGGTACCAGTCCGCTTAGTTGTACGGAAAAGATAAGAAATTTAGGTTTTATTCTTAACTCTAAACTTACATGTACTGACCACATAAATAAGGTTGTGAGCAGCATGTATGCGATACTGCGTAAACTGAGAGTTTCCGCAACATTTACGCCACTGGAAACCAGGCGTAAATTAGTTCTCCAACTAATTATGCCAATCATCACCTACTCTGAGGTAGTATACAGCAAACTGGACTCAATATCTTGCCATAAACTCAATGTAGCATTCAACAATGCTACACGTTATGTATATGGGATTGGTAGATATGAGCACATTTCTGCCTGTCGAACAAATATCCTGGGTTGTAGTCTTGAGAACTATTTGGCCGCTAGGAATTGTATATTTATTTACAAACTTACTGTATTTAAAATACCTGCCTATCTCTTTGAGAAGCTGATACCAGTAAGGTCACAGAGACACAACAGTTTTATTGTTCCAAAATTTACTTACCTAGCATCATCAAGACTATTTTTCATTACCGCAGTAAGAGTCTGGAATTCATTACCTGAGACCGTAAAGAGTGGGTTAAACAGATTCAACTACAGGACACAAATCTACAATTATTTTAAAAATGACTGATAGCATTGTGTAAGGGCATTAAAATTTTCTATATCTCTCTCCACTATTTCTGTTCTATTCTAATTTTTTTTTTTTCTTTTCTATTAATTAAGTCATACTCGTTGTTATTGTTAAGTTACATATATTGTATTTTGTTGTTTAATAAAATTTGTTGTTTGAGAAAATTTGTAAAAAATTAAATTTAAGAAACTTGCATAGTAAAATAAGTATTGTAAAACATAATATATATATATATAGTTGAAGTACTATTAAAAGACATAAGTCTTACTCTGTACTACTGAAACAAATTAATTAATAATAATAATAATAATAAGCAAAAAGGTGGCAACAACGAAGGTTGCAACAACGGAGGTGGCCGGCCCCATTATTTTTTTTTTGTACCAGCCTAAAATTCAAATTTCTATAACAATTTTTAGATTTTGTGGGGCAAATCGTAGATCAATATGAATCAATTTAGAAAAAATTAAATGTCGATTCTCGAATTTTTTGAATCGATTCACCGATCGAGCCGTAACTAATCGAATCGATCATCGATTTAAACTATTTAACCCTCAAGCGTAGTTAATTTTTTATCACGAATGAGTCGTTAATATATCAATTTCACACAATGCGTTTTCAACTCAAGCTTTCAACTTTATTGTTGAAATAAATTAATTTTTTATTGATACGTGTTTTGTTATACTGTGTACATTTACAAAACGCAGAACTACCAACATTTCATAAGTACAAAAAAAAATGTTTTTGTTTTA
Source organism: Rhagoletis pomonella (assembly GCF_013731165.1). Taxonomy (NCBI): domain Eukaryota; kingdom Metazoa; phylum Arthropoda; class Insecta; order Diptera; family Tephritidae; genus Rhagoletis; species Rhagoletis pomonella. The sequence goes on from NW_023464887.1 coordinate 7,526, forward strand.
AATATGTACATAGAAATTGTTAGATTTGAAGCAAATCCAAAAAATGTTGAGATTCTCTACATTTTCGCAGAATATGTAAATATCGACGAGCGGGGAAAATATATATGACGCACTTATCACATCGTGCGCTATAAATATTAGCATTTAATTTTTAAGGACACATATACATACATATGTAGTTCATAGGCTCGTTTGCTAGCCTTAGGTGCTCGCGACATTGAATGGTGAGAAGACTTCGTTGTTGATGCAGTTTCAGAATCAAGGTTACACAGAATACAGAAGGTGGCGCCGATGGCAATACCGCTAATCGGCTCTCAGTGAATTTGAAAGAATCAGCTGTTTTGCTGACGTCACAGTCGAGATGACAGCAGTAGTGATGTGCTGAGTTAATACTTTTAAGTATCCAATACTCTCGATACTCGGTACCGAAACATTTAGGTTTCGAATAAAAGCGCACATAGGCCAAAAATATGGAAAAACGGTTCAGGGGAGACTCGCCTATCAAAACCCGAATGTAGGAGCCAATAAAGCTTTTAATACTGATTCAAATGAAATATGTATATATGTCGGCTCGGAGCCATAATACAGAGAAACTCTTACTTCTTTGAAGCATTTTTGTTCCAGCTGAATCGGACGATATCATTTTTGCCTGGGCGCAAATTCTGTAACTAGTTAGGGACAATTTTCGAATCGGTATCGGTTTTGTTGACGTATGATATGAAATATTTTTACGTCAACAAGTGCGATATCGATCCAAAACTTGTCGCTAACTGGTTACAGAATCAAGTATTGGGTACCAACAATTCAGCACATCACTAGACAGCAGTTTTATTTGCCGCTCTCAGCTGTCAACTCTACGGTCAAGTCACGCCAAAATTACTCTCACGAATTCTGCTGCAATCGGCGCAATCTTGTATTCTATCAGTCCCCTTTTAGACACGTCAAGTCTTGAAAGCAATTTTTTTCGCATTCTCTTTTGTGTTTTCTATTTGCTTCCACACGCGTCAACTTTAATTGAATTCAAGTCCTTCGTTCTTTAAATGGGAAGCAACGAAAAGATCAAAAGAGACAAGAAAACTTGAAACGAATTGACGGTACGGAGGTATCTGTACTCTTCCCCTCTCTTCTCACCACCTTCGCCAACGAACGAGCAGACTTGAAAGCAAGACTTGACGTGTCTGAAAGGGGACTCACTCTTGGTTTCTACCCTTTGGATAACAGCAATTGCATTACTGCAACGCGGCATATGTTTGCGTTGCTCAATGCTTGGAAGACATAAGGATTCCCTAATCTCAATCAAAAAAAAGACCTCCTGCCTATATCATTTTTGGAAATATGCCATTCCGGATTCCATAAAAGCATTACATTTGGCTCTGTAACTTTCGCTTCTCTGGAATTTTCTCAAAATATACGGCATCCGAATAGTCACTGTTGTAATCGTTACAATCGCTTTCAATGTTTTCACATGGCTCATAATCCGCATCATTCTCAGAACTGTATGGATTCTCCCATCACCTACAAATTGACCAAACCAAGACGATTCCATTTTATAAGAAACTTTAAAAGAAAAACGCAAAAGAGCACTGCTTGTAATGGATAAAAACCACGAACCACGTTGATTTTATTTGCTTTATGTGTAAAAACAAATTTTTCCCCGGTTAAGAAAGCTCTCTTTGCCATTGTGTCAATTTGATGCATGATCGACTCTTTAGGGAAATTTTTTGTACAGCCTAACAGGAACATCTACCCCTGAAAGGGAACAGTAATATTAAAAGCTCGCATATGATTTTTACGTTGAGCGAAAATCCCAGGTTAATTCGAATACATGTATTAAATATATATACATTTGAATCTGAAAATTGTGTCAAATTGACACAAAAACGAGTCGTTTGCTTTTCCAAGACGTATGATCTCGTTCGGTTGCATTCTCGCCAAATTGCAATAATTAACTCGTTATTTCAACTGCTCCAAATATTTAGCTCCAACTATATAAGGGTAATTCTTCTAAACGCATAAATGCCTCGTAACAGCGTAAACCGTGTAAACTTACTTAATTTTGTATGGAAAACCGGTTTCTTTACACAATTACGAGGCACTCTCGGTTTGCAATTTCAAAACATCAAATATTTTTTGTAATCTTCTCTAGATTTGTACCTGACTCGGAACGCCAATTTTCAAATATACAGGGTGTCCCAGAAGTAACCTGTCAAACTTGGGGAGAAGGCAGGTGGGGTGGTGAGCTCCCTGATAAGCAAAAATGTTTCAGGTAAAAGTGTCACC
>NW_023464888.1:0-77 GCF_013731165.1 Rhagoletis pomonella
AGATGAAGATGAAGATGAAGATGAAGATGAAGATGAAGATGAAGATGAAGATGAAGATGAAGATGAAGATGAAGATG
>NW_023464888.1:87-7223 GCF_013731165.1 Rhagoletis pomonella
AGATGAAGATGAAGATGAAGATGAAGATGAAGATGAAGATGAAGATGAAGATGAAGATGAAGATGAAGATGAAGATGAAGATGAAGATGAAGATGAAGATGAAGATGAAGATGAAGATGAAGATGAAGATGAAAATGAAGATGCAGATGGAGTTAAACATAAACATAAACATGAAAAAGGATAGAGACAACGATAGGGAGGAATAAAGTGATAGGGATAAAAAAGGAGATACAACCGAAGAATGTGCGATGTTATGTTATGGTATGTTATGCTACATATGTTATGTTATTTAATCTTATGTTATGGTATGTTATGTTATGCTATGAAATATTATGTTACGCTTAAGTACTAAGTTAAATTCCCCTCCACTTAACCCATTCCAACTAATGTTATTTCATCTCAACTCAACTCACATAAACTATCCTTAATTTTAGCGGTTGAATTTCAACCGCTGGGCGAACACTAGTCTTAATAAATAGTGTTATGTCGCTAATAGCATCATTGGAAATCTCCTCCGTTGTCGGCAGTTGATTGTTGATAGGTTTTTCTGCAACGAATTTGTTTCTGTAATTCACAGTATCTTTTCCACTTTTATAAGGATACTACATATTTACAAAATCGTGGAGGCCTACGTCTTTGGGCGCCAGATAACAAAACGAATTTTTCCTTGTTTTATTGTCACGTCTTTATTCAACAAGCTCACTTTCTATTCTAATGCCTGGATTATAATGGAAGTAACGGAACGGAGTGAACTGTCTATTGTATTGTCTATTGTATGGGCAATGAATTCAAACGATTATAATGCACTTGAACGCAATGTAAAACGGAAGCATCTAAAATCAATAGATCCTTACCAATTCACCGCGATTTGTTACGATTCGCCCCGTGCATTATAACCAAGGTATAATTCTTACAACTAAAAAAGCCAACCGCTAACCTCTGCTGCGAAAAGCTACCAACAGAGATCGAAAATAACCGTCAGAAAGTGCCTCGTATGGTGTTTACCACTAACACAAACACTCATCTCTCAAGCAAAGAGTGTTTCTTACCGTGGCAAATCACTCTGTGCGATCTTTTTGTGTTTTCCGTTGTGGGTTATTTATCAACTGCTAAAATTTCCCTTGGGCAAAAACACTTTGGCAGGGATTTTTATTTTTAAGTGTCTTAATTTGTGGGTTATTGTAGGACTGAAAAATATAAGTGGGCGTAATAAGTGGAAGCAAAGCGTTAGGCATTTCTTTACACGACATATACGTACACATACATGTGCGAACATTTATGACAAAGAAGAGAGCGTGCGCATTCTTAATATGATACACCGAAATTAAGCTATTTTATTTTATTGATAAAGAAAAGGATAAAGGCAAAGGTAAAAATAAAGAATACAAAGATGCGTAAAGATAAATGCAAAAATTGAGATCAAGGTAAATTTAAAAATTTTACTAATATAAGGTGAGAGGTGAAGGGGAATATGTAGATGTAAAAAATGATAAACATAAAGATGATAAAGATAAATATTAAGAAAAATATGAGGATGTGTAAAGATGAAGATAAAGGAAGAAAGATTAAAATAAAGGTAATTATAAAGAAAATGATATAGCCACAGAGATTCAACCTGGGAACTAGGAATGTTCGATATTTAAGAAAGAATCGATATCATGAATCCATTTAATTAATTTCCATAGTCAAAAAATCCCCAAATAGTCCAAAAAACCCGAAGTGGTCCCGAAGATTCCAAAAATCCCGAAGAAGTCTGGAAAATCACGGATTAGTCACGAGGATCCCGAAAATTCCAAAGTAGTCTCAAAAATGCCGAAATAGTCCAAAAGTCCCGAAGTATTCCCGAATATTTCGATAATCCTGAAGAAGTCTCGAAAATCCGGAAATAGTCCAAAAATCTCGAAGTAGTCCCGAAGATTCCGAAAATCCCGACGAAGTCTCGAAAATTCTGAATTAGTTCGGGGGATCCCGAAAATCCCAAAGTAGTCTCGAAAATCCCGAAAGAGTCCAAAAATCCCGAAACAGTCCGAAAATCCCAGATAGATAGATAGATAGATAGTTGGTTGGGTAATGCACTGCGACCACTGGGTCTATTGTGCCCCTAGCTCATCACAACTCCTCAGCCAGCCCCAGAGTTTCTAAAAACTTTATAATGGACCCCGGGGACAGTGAGTGTATGTGCTCCTCTCTTGGCCAGACGTACCCTATGCTCCTGAGCCTCCTGCGCGCCACGGCCTCACACTCTACAAGAATGTGTAGGGGAGTTTCCCTGGCGGCATCGCAGAAGCGGCACAGGTCGCTGGACTAGATACCTAGTTTATACATGTGCCCTCTTAGCCTACAGTGGCCGGTCAAAAATCCTGTAATTACCCTCAGTTTGTCCTTTGGAAAATTCGTGAGTAGCCTGTATCTTGTCAGATTGTAACCTCCTAATAAGCTTTTCGCCTGACGTTGACCCATGGTGTCACGCCAATGCAGTTCCTTCAGTTTTCTAATGTCCCTTCTGAGCATATCCTTTATGGTACTTGGTCCCACTGCCAGAAAGCGCTCAGGTCCTATCGGGGCCGAGGAAGCAGCTAATCTGGCCAGGTGACCAGCCTCCTCATTTCCTGCCACCCCCATATGCCCTGGTACCCACATTAGTTGGATATCATTGACCTCCGCCAGAGTATTAAGCCTCTCGACACATTCCAAAACCAAGGAGGACTTGATCTCGAATGATGAGAGAGCCATAAGTGCCGCCTGACTATCACTTAGTATAAGTATCTTTCATTCCTATAATTCCTACTCATGTTGATCTCAGCGCACACACTGATGGCATAGACCTCCGGTTGAAAGATGCTTGGGAAGGTTCCCAGGGGCACCGAAAGCTTCAGCCTGGGGCCGTACACGCCTGCCCCAATCCCCGCAGGTGTTTTGGAGCCGTCAGTGTACCACTGTATTGTGCACGCCTGTATGTGCCTTTCCATAATAGAGGCACACCAGGTCACCTTGCTGTAAGTGTAAGTCCTGAAATTCCTTTTGAAGATAACCTGTCTGTTGATATCGTCTCTGGGGAAAAGAGCCAGGGGGAGCTGGGTACCTAGCTTGTCCCTGTTCCTAGATGATAACACCTTGCCTTTGCCGAAGCCCTCCCTAGCAAAGTTGAGGAGGGTTCGCTTTGCAACCTGTTCAACTAAGAGGTGCAGTGGCTCGAGTTCCAGCATTACCTCTAGCGCTGCCGTCGGGCATGTGCGCATTGCTCCCGTAATGCACACACATGCCAAACGTTGAAGCTTAGAGAGGGTCTGCCTCACCGTTACTAAAGTAGTACTGGAATGCCAAGCCACCGCACCGTACGTTACTATAGGTCTCACTATCATGGTGTACAACCATCTGAGGATCCTCGGAGTGCACCCCCAGGATTTGTCCGACAGACGTTTGCACACCATAATCGCCCTGGTGGCCTTGGAGGTGACCGCAACAACATGGGTCTTCCACATAAGCTTGGAGTCCAGGGTAAGCCCCAGATACTTAACCTCTGTGGCGACATTGATTGCGACCCCGTCCAGGGTCAGGTTCCTCATCCCCTGAAGATTTCTTTTCTTGGTGAAGGGGACTATAGCTGTCTTGGAGGGATTGATATTTAAGCCTACATCTGCGCACCACCTTTTTGCAAGGTTAAGACCTCTTTGGACGATGTCACGGAGAGTACTAGCGAACTTCCCTCTAGCAATAATCACAATGTCGTCCGCATACCCTTGGCATCGAACGCCCTCGTTAGTGAGTAGCTGTAGGAGTTCGACCACAACTAAGCTCCACAGTAGAGGAGATAATACTCCCCCTTGCAGGCACCCTTTTGTTGTTTGTATTTGAACAACGCTGTCACCGACTTCAGTTTCGGCTATCCTGGTCGGCAGTAACCTTGCTATCCAACGCCGGATGGTTGGCTGAACGTTATGTTTCTCAAGAGCTCTGTCAACTCCCGAATGGGAGGCATTATCAAAGGCCCCCTCGATATCGAGGAAGGCACAGAGCACCACCTCATCACACTCAAAGGCCCCTTGTATTTCCTCCGTTAAGGCATACAGCGCGGTGTCCGTGGATCTACCCACCCTGTACGCGTGCTGGTTGGAATGCAGAGGGGTCTGTTTCAGAGTGTTAAACCTGATCTCATGGTCAATAATTTTCTCCATTGCCTTCAACATAAATGTTGTGAGACTTATCGGCCTGAATTACTTGGCAAGAGAGTAATCTCTCTTACCTACCTTCGGGATAAAGATAACCCTGGCCCTTTGCCACACCTTAGGAATGTGGGCCAGCGCTAGACTGTCCCTCATAACATCTACAAGATGTGGGAGTAAGAGCTCTCCACCCTGCTTCAGCAACACTGGACATATACCATCCACCCCAGGGGACTTGTACCGTTCGAAGGAGTCCAAAGCCCACCGCACTGTTTGCCGGTTTATAAGGCTCTTAGCCAGCTTCCAGTCCGATGGGGATGGCCTGTACGTACGGAACATAGCTTCCCCAGTGGTGGGAATGGCGTCCGGAAAGTGGGCCGACAACAGGGCGAGTGCCCTTTCCTGTTCCGTACCTGAAAAGGTCCCATTAGGTAGCCTTATTGCCAATCTCGTGCCTGTGTTGTCCCTTGCCAAAGCTTTATGAAGCCTAGCAGCTACAGGAGTGGATGCAATGTTTTCACAAAAGGTCCTGTAGCTGCTACGCTTGGCCTTCCTGATCTTCCTGACTGAGTATTCCACCCAGTTCCCGGTGCGCTTTGCCCTGTTAAACAGTCTCCGAACCTCTTTCCTAAGAACCGAGAGTTCCCGTGACCACCAGGGAGGCTGAGCCTTCCCCTTAGGCTTTGACACGGGACAGCTGGACGTAAAGGCATCTAAGATTGTGCCGTTCAGCCTATTAACCCTGTCCTCTAACAACATACAATCTACAAGCAGCTCCCAGTGCAAACCGGACAATCCTGTGATCCGACAGTGAAGGCTCAGATGAGACTTTCCACTGGCCGATCAGAGGACTGGCCAGTCTGTTGCTGATCGTGATGTCAAGAGCTTCCTCTCTGACCCTAGTAATGAACGTTGGTTCATTGCCGACATTGTGAATGCTCAGGTCTGCGCTTATGATATATTCTAAAAGGCACTCACCCATACGGTTAGTGTCCGAGCTGCCTCACTCCATATTGTGGGCGTTTGTATCGCAGCCTAGAATGACAGGAAGTCTTTTCCTGCGGCAGGATTCCAGAAGCTGCTGTACCTCAAGGGGCGTCACGTTGGCGTTGTCCCCCGGAAAGTAGGCTGCAGCCAAGACCACCTCCAACTCCCTGCCATCAACCTTCAAGTTAGTCTGGACTGCTACCAGGTCCTGTGTAAGAAACTCTGTAATGCAGAAATAATTAATATCATTTTTCAGCACTACACACGCTCTGGGCCTCTCGCAGGAGAGGTCCCAAATTACCTTATTGTTATTGTGGTTAAGGCCCCTCACCTGGCCTCTGTAGGTCCACGGTTCCTGTATTAGCAGTATGCCCAGGTCTTCCGTGGCAAACCTGCTCGCAATGACCGTCGAGGCGGTCACCGCGTGATGCAGATTGACCTGGGCTACCTCTACTGCTGGTGTCTTCATAATTGGGGCTCGTCCTCAATATCCGAGAGCCGCGCGTCGCCCTCGCTTCCTCTATCGAGTTCGAGCCTGGCAATGTCAGCTAGGAGCTCCTGTGTGGCGCGCACGTAGTCGAGGGCTTTTGGCCCGGAACTCACCGGAGCTGGTACCTGTGCAGGTTCTGTTGTCTGGTTGGCTGGTGCCAGTGCCTGTTCTGACAGCGGGTTGGCTGGTGGGGCCGTGGTCGACTCTGTCGCTGGGGCCGCAGTGGAGTCAGTTGCCGCGTCAACACACATGTCTTGCGACTCTGACTCCTTGCTGCCTGTCGTCTTTTGTCGCCACGGCCTCACCGAGACGTAGCTGTACCGGAAATTTATGTGGAATCCGGCCCTCTTTATGCTGACGTACGACGCCTCGTCGATGCCCAGGTTGAGCCTGAGCCCGTTGTCCTCAGCGTCGCACGACACCATCTTCCACGCAGCCATGTGGACACCCTCGTTCTGGGCCTGAATAAGCACCAGCACGTACTCAGCCGATTTCTCGGCGCATCTAGGGAAGAACACCGAGATCGTGTGCGCCGGCGGGATGTCCTCCCCCCTTTTCGTGCATAGCTCGGGTCCCTTCCACCCTTCAATAGCCGGTGCCTTTTCTGCCAGCCAGGCTGCAGTCCGCTCATCCTTGCAGTCCACAAGGAGCATGCCTGATCTGAAGAGCACCCCACAGAATACCAGAGGGTGCCTCCACCCTTTTAGGACCTCGTCCATAATCACATCCTGGAGTCTGGTTAGGTCTTCCGGGCATAGAGCAGCTGCAGGGTAGTCACAGGGCAGCACAGCCACCCGGATGCCTTTGAGAGCATCAGAGTAGCTGGGCTGCTGGGTGGTTCCTTCCTGAGGCTGACCTTGGCCCGCAGACCCTTCCAGGCCCCTAGACTCTGTCTGAGGGGGTGTAGGCCCCCGCTGTCGCTTGGGGGTCGGTGGCTCCGGTGGTGTAACCTGTAAGCTGGTTCGCTTTGCCGGACCTGTGGAAGTTGCTGATGGGTTACCTATGGGTTCCCCGGCTCTCCGCCAATAGGCGGGCGCGGGTCTCTGCTGCTGTTGCCCGCCTCTCTGCTTTTCAGCAGGCGCGGGTCTCTGTTGCTGTTGCCCGCCTCTCTGCTATTCAGCAGGCGTGGGTAGTTCACCTGAGTTGCTGCCATGCTGCCTAACAGCGGTAGCAGCCCTATTGCCTCTGCGCTTGCGCTCTTCGCCCTCACGTTCCTCGCGCTCCACGTCCTGCCATACTGCCGCCTTAGCGCGGGCTTCATCAGCAGATTTCCCCTGCCGAAGGTACCGAAGATACCACTTGACCGCCGGCCCACCAAGGCCAGCTCGATGGTGGTCGTCAAGGGCTCCCGGTTGACCGGAGGGGGGTAGTGGAGGAGGTCTGCACCTGCGACTGCGTTTCTTACTCTCCTGTACATGCCACCCTGAACCTTGTGACGCTGTGGAGGTCCGACTGGGAGACCTACGGTGCCTACTTCCGGAACGGTGCCTGCTGCT
>NW_023464888.1:7233-9802 GCF_013731165.1 Rhagoletis pomonella
CCTGGACCGGCAACGACTCTCGGAGCGGTCACGACTCCTGGAGCGACGCCGACCTTCAATCCGCTGCCTGCTAGCAGAGCGATGCCTGTTTTTCGGGAGTGATGCATCTGCTCCCTTGAGGCCTTCCGAAAGGCGCTGCGCCTGATCCACGCCGCCCCTGCTGGTGCTTGGCTTCTTTTCGTCCCTGGCGTGTTCAATGAAGGGGGCAGCCTCTTCTTCAGTCAGGCTCTCAAGGAAGCTACCCCTGCGCCTGGTGCCTTTACCCCCGCCCAGCATGTTACTGCCGTGCGTGGCCGTTGCTGTTCTTTGCGCTGTTGCTGCTGTGTCCGCAGCAGTTGCTGTTGCTGTAGTTGTTGCTGTTAACGCTGTTGCTGCTGTTGCAGTACTAGTTGCAGCTGTGGCTGTAGCTGACGTTGTAGCTGTCGCTGTCGCTGTTTTTGCGCTTGCTTTGCTGTTTTTTGCTGTTGTTGTTTTTGTTGTTTTCGTTGCTTTTATTTGTTTAGTTATAATCATCTTGTTCGTACGACTGCCTGCTCGAAGAGGCAAGCTCAGCAGTCAATTTTGTTGAAGGGGATCTTATCTGGTCCGCCGCGCCAGCGCCCCATGTCGCGGTAAGGCCACCGTTACTCCTCGATGCGACCCGGTGTCGAAGAGGAGCCGTTATACTACTGCCGGTTTATACCCTCCTGGCTGCAAACCGTCCAATAGGCACGGTGTCGCCTCACACCCTGGATTAGGAGGTGGCAGTTCTTGGTCACCGTTCGCCGGCAGCCCAAGTCTGGAGAAAAGGCAGCGCAGAAGCGACGAGCGCGTCAGCGATGCCCCAGACCAGAAAGGGACTGGTCGGCGATTCAGCTAAGCCCCCGCACCAACGGCAAGGTGCCTGCCCTAGCGAGGGCCGAAAATCCCAAAGTAGTCCCGAGGATTCCGAAAATCCTCAAGAAGTCTCGAAAATTCCGAATCAGTACCAAAAATCAAAAAGATTTTCGTAGAACTGAAAGTTGGAAGATACTTGAATATCTTATTTGCGTTGCATCACAAAAGTATTATTTAGTTGAAAAAATACAAATAAAATTGATTCGCTCTACAAATCAAATCAAAATTTTTTATTTCTTATTTGGTTGACAAATCCAATCACAAATAAATTTTATTTTTTATTTGGTCAACAAACCAAAAAACAAATCAAATATATTTCGTAATTTATAGCGGATTTTAAATCAATAGGGATTTAAAAGCACGCAACCCTGCCACCGCATGGCCATGACGTTGACGTTGCTTATATCTCCCTCTATCTCTATCAACAGCAAATTTGATATGTTTCTACGCACTTCTACGGTACCCTGCGTACATGTTCGTGGGCAACCGCGCTCTAACATTTATTTTTCCTCTTCCAGCGATAAGTGTCCGTGACCAACAGCAACGGTAAAAGATATGCATATAACCCTTTCCCATTGAGAGGAGCACACATCTACAAAAAATAAACCACCTGTTTTGTTTTGTGGGTTATTTTTTCTCTTAAATAGGGACGGTTATTTTGGGACACTTTCAAAGTATTGAGGGATATTTTCGACCTCTGGCTACCAACAAGAATGATAGAATACAAGATTGCGCCGATCAGAGAGGATTTCTGAGAATACCTTTTGTGTGATCACACTGGTGCAATTGCGAGAGATAAATGCCAAAACGTGAGCAAGAATGGAAGAAGAAGAAAAAATGTTGCAAGGAAAACGTAAACAAGTTACACAAGTGTGACGTCATGCAAACAACGATTCTGTCAAATTCGTTAAGAGAGGAATAGCGGTCCGAATTTGACAGAATCGTTGTTTGCATGACGTCGCTCAAACGCCTAAAGTTTTCCATGTATTTTATATGGGGAAAAAACAACTTTTCGTAGTAATGGTATAGAATTCTTAAAAAACAATATTTTTCTATCGGAAAACTCAGCTCCGTGAAGATGGCAGCCGACCTTGATGCATTTTGATAAAATACCTAGAATATGGCAGATTTAACTCTCTGGAGGATTGTAGTAAGTTTCTTTTTATTTGTAGTTGATAAATAAGTGCGTAATGCGTTTTTTTTAAATTCATATGAAGCTTTTTACAGCTGCAGCTTCAATTTTACTGAATTCAGGTCCAGAATCGTTTGTAGTTGATTGTAGTTTAACAAATTTTTGTTTTAGTTGAAAAATAAGTGCGCAATGCGTTTTTTAAAAAATTAATATGAAGCTTTTTACAGCTACAGCTTCAGTTTTAATGAATACAAGCCCAGAATCGTTTGTAGTTAATTGTAGTTTTAAAATTTTTTTTTTAGTTGAAAAATAAGTGCCGTTGCGGGTTTTTTTTTAAATTTATATGAAGCTTTTTACAGCTACCGCATAAATTTTAATGAATTCTGGTCCAGAGTCGTTTGTAGTTGATTGTAGTTTTAAAATTTTTTTTAGTTAAAAAATAAGTGCGTAATGCGTTTTTTTAAAAATTCATATGAAGCTTTTTACAGCTACAGCTTCAGTTTTAATGAATTCAGGTCCAGAATCGTTTGTAGTTGATTGTAGTTTTAAAACTTTTTTTTT
>NW_023464889.1:0-9800 GCF_013731165.1 Rhagoletis pomonella
AAAAATGAGAATGCACACTCAATTGATTCAATCATTACACAGCTCTGCCACTCATGCTAATATAACCGTAGTTGCGTATGTAACGTATACGCCACGTAGCACCACACGCCGTAATCTAACACCTTTACTCGCACGCCTTAGCTTAAAAGTCATATAATTTAAAAGTAATTAAATATTGGCGTGGACGATTTTTACACAGTATTCCTTATGCACATATACACTTTCTTCATGTATTCATTAATTTCGGGTGTGCTAATAAAAATTGTAAAAATGGAATTTTAGTTTTTCAAATTATAGATATCCTTTACTAAATGTAATTTTTTTCGTTTGGTGACACGCTAGTTTTCTTACACTAGATTCGTTCGTTTTGGCAAGAAGAACAATTTCACCGTTTCATTTTAACATTTTGAAGTATTTTAAGTTATTAAAATTTAAAAAAAATCGTAACATTTCAAACGTTACAAAAAAGCTGCGATGGATATTCTGCATACTGTATTTTTTATTATTATTATTTTTTTTTTAATTTAGTGGCACACTCTTAAGACTTCACAGTTTTTTGTGTTTGATTCCAACGTCCCTTACCTCTTATATAAACATCACATTTGAAAACTTCCCAAAGTTATATAGAGAAACAATTACGAATTTTTAAGTGACAATAAAAATATGAGTAATTCCGGCACTTTTTCACCTAACTAAACGTTTCAAGGCTAAAATTGTTCAAATTCTTGATTTATTTTTTGTTGTACTTGTTTCTAGAACTGTATTGATTGAAATAAATGGAAGAAGAATGCTTTAAAAATAACAAGCTTTGTGACCCAGATTACATCTGTAAAAAAAAATTCATAACCCCAATTATTTAGGCAAGATGAAGAACAACATGAAATACGTTTGTACATTAGGGTGGTCTAAGAGGAGCAAAAACTGGAATTTTAACGCTCTCACCCCCTAGGATTGTTCTACGTCGAAAAAATATGCCCCTCCTTTTTTATTTTGAAATCAAGAAATATTTAGAGGTCGCTCAAAGAGCGAAAAGTTTTCTTTCCCCATATAAAATACATGGAAAACTTTGAGCGCTTTGAGCGACCTCTTAACATTTTTTTATTTCAAAATAAAAATTAGGGGTATATATTTTGTCGGTATAGAACAATCCTAGGGGACGAGAGCATAAAAATTTGGACTTCTCCTTTTCCTATGCATTTTTGGACCACCCTATTGTACATACATACATAGATATAACAAACATACTACATGCAGCTACTAAATTGGTGCATTGCTTAGGTTCCTTCCAACGTACATAGCTTCCAACTGCCAAAGTATTTTCATTGACTTTTAGTTTTCATTAAAAAATAGTCATTTAAAACTTTGTCTTCATTAGCATGTTACTTTTCATGTTTATCTTCAAGTAATATCTACGACTATTGCATGACAGATGTACATGCGAGTATGTAAGCAGTACACGTATCGCTATAGTAAATCTGTTAATGTCCAGCAAAACAGCTCATTGTTCTACATAAATCAGGAAATGTTGAAATCCATGAAGCCTGACGACAGGCAACATAAACCAGCCGGATAGCTTTGATAGAACTAAGCGCATTCAACACCAACGGACCAACTGAGTTACATACATACATACATACAAATAAACAAACATGCGTGTGTTTTATACCATTTTAATGCAACAATAAATCGTTGTAAATGCATTTAAGAAATTAATAACAAAACTTCAAAGCGAGCAAGCGAAAAGCTTCCAAAGCGGCAATAGCAGCAGTGGCAGCTGAAGCAAAGAGAAAAAAAAAAACAAAGTAGAAAAAGATAATTAAAAAAACAATGCAATAATAATAAAATCGCAGAGATAATAACAAAAGCCAACTCGTTAGAAGTTGAGCGGTGTGCGCATACATTTTCCACTAGCCATTTCAATGACTACCAAATATGTGTGTGTGTGTGTGTGTATGTCGATTTGTATGTGGTGGCATGTATTTTTAGATTTCTTACTTTTTGCAATTGCTGTTGTTGTTTTTGCTGCGGTTTCCAATTACTGCAATGCGAGCACAAACAAAGACGCTTTACCAGGGAAGCAGCGCAACGTAGCTGAGGCAAATAGCCACCCATGTGCAGCAATAGCAACAGCAGCAGTGTCCAATGGTTGCAACATTAACGCAATCAGCAACGAGCCAGGGAAACTGGAAGAAGTAAATGGACAAATAAATAATATAAAAAAACTTTTTAATATACAACGCTTTTATAAATGGACTAAAAAGTAGAAAATAATATTTCTCAGTCCCATAGAATTTGTTTTGATAACTTTTGATTTAGAAATTTTAGCAAAAGTCATTATAAACAATCTATGAAATTGAAAATGAAAAACGTGGAGCGCATGCAATACAAAGCATTCGATTTAATTGACAATAGTCAAACTACATAACGTAGACCTAAAATTTCTACAGCGAAAGTAGAACTTTGAAATCGATTTTAAGCGGTCGTTATTCATATACCCACATACATACATACATATATTACTTTTCATATCAATTCAAGTGTATTACATGCGCCCCACGCTTTTCATTTTCAATTTCATAGATTGTTTATAATGACTTTTGCTAAAATTTCAAAATCAAAAGTTATCAAAACAAATTCTATGGGACTGAGAAGTATTATTTTCTACTTTTTAGTCCATTTATAAAAGCGTTGTATATTAAAAAGTTTTTTTTATATTATTTATTTTCTACTTTTTAGTCCTGTCTGAATAAAATTTTGCAATAGATATTAAAATAATTCAACGATATTAATAGAAAGGTGCACACACATGCATTTACATATGTATGTACGTATGGCGTGTCGTCTATTTCCGCTGTAGCAAACGTAGTACATAGGGCGACATCTAGATGTCATCTACCTCGCCCTATTCACTACAGATGTCGCCCTATGCACTATGCTTTTTTATAGGAACTTTACAAAGCAAAGGTTTTATGGTGTCGGACCACAACATTGAAAGTTTCTGGATCCACAACATTGAAAGTTTCTGGACACACAACATTGCAAGTTGATAAAAGCGTTGTAAAAAAATGTTTAGCAACATTTGCTGATGGAAGGCAGTACGCAGACAGAGTTTACCTCACATCATTTGTGAAAATTGCAAGAAAAGTAAAAGTCTTAGTTCACATGGACGCAAGTTTTTATACCCAATGCAAAAATATGTATGTATAGACTTATCATTTTGATTTTCTAAGTTCTAAATGCCGTTAAGTTATGTTAAGTTGCCATAATCAGGCTTTTGGAAAAAAGCTCTCTTTCACCACTTGTGGTGAAATTGTATTTTGAGAGAAAGCAATTGTATATCATCTAGCCCGCGTTGCTCCAACAGTCCCAGTGGCCGAGTGGGCAAAGCACAGGCGCGCAGTTAGAGTGGTTCGAGTCCTCGGACAACAGAAGCTTTTCTTTTTTTTAATTAAAATTCAATTTTTAGATTTTATTGTTTAAAAAAATACTATACATTTTTAATTTAATTTAATTTTTAGTATCTTATTTTTGGTACTTTTTTCGTAATTTAATTTTCTTATAATTATATATCTATATATATATATTATATATTTATATAATATATAATTTTATATATTTATATATTTTATTATAATATAATTTTATTTATATATATTTATATATTTTTTTAATTCAATTTAATTTTTAGGAAGTATTTATTTTTTTCTTATTTCAATAAATTTTTTTCACTTTGAAATTTTAGACTTTATTGTTCAAAAAATATAAATATTTTTTTAATTTCATTTAATTTTAAGAAACTTATTTTATTTTTTTTCTTCTTACAATTAATTATTGTTCTTTTTCACTTCAAATTTTTAGATTCTAATGTTTAAAAAATAAATTTTTTTTAAATTTAATTTAGTTTTTAAAAACTTTTTTTTAATTTCTTCTTTTTCTTTTGTTAGTTTCATTTTCTTTTAGTTTTTGTGTATATTTTATTATTTTAAAAGGAAAAATATATTTTTTTAAATTAATTTTATTTTTAGGAGCTTATTTTATTTTTATTTAATTTTTTTAGGTTTTTAGATTTTTAAAAAAATATATTTTTTTCTTTTCTAATTACATTTATATGTTTAATTGTTTTAAAAAGAAAAACGTATATATATATGTTTTAGTTTCATCTAAAACATATATATATAGGTATTCTTTAGTTTAATTAAATTTTTTAAAAACTTATTGCTAAATCGCATAACGCTAAGACCTCCTTGTTAGCAGAACTTAAAATTAGTCTTTCGAAAGACAATGAAGAGCTTTCAAGATAGTTTCCAGAATTGACAATTCGCCTACGTTTTCGTTCTGGCACACAATAATAGGATTCAATGGCTTCCTTGTTAACCGGAATTAAATAGTTACCCTCCAAAAGACAAACAATTGAGATATCTGTTAACACTGGGAAAAGATTTTTAGAAGAAAGAGGCGTTGGGTATAAAAAGTGACCTTTCAGCAAACGGTTTGATTTTACAAAAATTTTTTAAATAGAAATAAATGATATTTGAGTGCATACAAAAAATTTCAACACACACGAGCATGTGGCTTTTTGGGCAGGATACTGCAGAAAATCAGAAACAATAACAGAAGCAATTTTTCAGAAGTCGAAGAACGGCGCAATTGCTCTGCAAAGTTTTGGCTACCATAGCAGAGGAAACAACAAAAAGAAAACCACATTTAGGTATCACAGAGTCTTAATTTAATTGGCAATCGATGCCACTAATTAATTTGCCAAATCGCCAACAATAACAAGACAAGCAAGCAGTCACATACATATGAAGTAACAGCAGCGGCAATATGCAGCTGAATGGCAGCTTGAGCAGCACGAAAAGATGTAAGAGGAGGATAAGCCAAGTCGTTTAGCTTCAGTTTTCAAACTGAGATTGAAATTGCCAAAAAGAAAAAAGTCAACACTGAAAAGTTTTAAGGGGCGCAGTAGCTACAATGTACCGAACTGCCACAACTACAACCGCGACAACTACATAGCTGCCAAACTCCTCAGCGTGCAACTGACAGGCAGTTACAGAGTAAGAAAAGTTTGAGTGTGGTACTTACTAACAACATTCACTTTTGCCAACCGCCCTCAACTCAGAGCGATTACATTGCCTGATTTTTATCTTTATTTTGCGATTGCCATTTTCTTGCAGCGGTTGCCCCCAACACACACACACACACGTTTGAATGAATAAAGTTGCGTGTGACTGCAACAGACAGTGCTGATGATGCAGAGAACATGATGTGCACTCATGATTCAATAATACAAGGTTAGATAATTATTGACAGCTGCGGTTTGACACTCCCTTACAAAAGGTTGCATTTACGAAGGACAGAGAAAGGGCAAGAATACAATCCCTTGTTGCGAAAATGGTAGTAGAAAAGTACGCAAAGTAGGCAATTAGTAGTGAAATTCCTTTCGTAAATTCTAATGTATTTGCAGGAAATCTGGCATTTTAAACGAAATGTTGAACGTAATGTTGATATATCCACGTGTATTACCTAATTTATATGCTATTTAGCCGTATAAAAACTGCAAAATGACTCAAAATTAAAATAAGACTACTATGAGATTGATGTAAACATCCAATGCTTATGTTTTCATCAGTTAAATATGCTTCATATGCATATAAAAATAAACATATTGCACAAAAGCTTATACTTTTATTTCACACCAAAGCTACACTGTTTCCATGTAAATTTGCAAAGAAGCAACACGGTGCCACTGCTAAGGGAGCGGTGCGAGAGAGACAACTGTCAGTTTATCGAACCTTGTATTATTGAATCATGATGTGCACTTATCTGTTAAAACCACAAAAATTTTTGCCACAAAACTTGTGTTGAAAGCAGCCTTGAAAAGGGCAACCAACGGTCGTCGAAAAATGCGGGGCGACTCATCGAAAGTAACTTTACATAGTGCCTAGTCATTGAGCTTATATTGCATGCCACACACGACAAGACGCCGATAATGTCGATTTAAGTGAGAGCGCAAATCAAATGCATTTACTGGTCATTATCTGCCAATGTCGTCGTCTGCGGCTCCGACTTGCTGGTGACATTGCCAGCAGGCAAAAGACACACCAGCAAGGGCAAATAAATAAGATACGACATTATCAATGCTACAGCAGCTGCTGGCAGTCTGAACCATTGAAATTTGCACAGTCATGGGTAGGCTGCAGATTTCCCTTTGCCACTGACTTTCTTTCTGTAAGCTGCAAGCAAACGAAAAAAAATTCTTTAAATGCCTTCCTCTTTCCATCACTAAGTACCACTCATTTACCCAATTTCATTTGCGCCTTCTAGCTCTTATTCCCTTCGTTTGAAATCGGCCCTTCTATGCAATCTGCTGCTCTACCATTCCACTTCTAAATACTTGCCACACATTGTTGCAACTTACGTTATTCGTATATTTTCACATCAGATTTGGTTTTCTTTTTCACCGTATACATAGCAGCACTTTCTCTACTCACTTCGCTATCCGCTTTTAATTTGGGGATGCATTTCATGCTTTGTCTGCCTTATCGCCATTTAACTGGTCATAAAATGCTTCCGAATAGCTTCGATAATGAATTTGTATTTTTACGCTTTTGCTGACAATTTATCTCTGCTCTTTTGTTACTTGTTAATAGCACTTCGCTAATGCCCTCAATCTGTATAAAACTAATTCTTTGATGGATTACTATAAGCAAATTTATGTAGAAATCGATACCCGTGAGCTGAGTGTGAGTTAGAGTGGGGAGCAACGCCAGCAGGGTAGAGTTAAGTGGAATTCCCTGCTATTGGAAAAGCTGTAGTAAAAAGCCAGTGAGAAGCGAAGTGTGGGGTCAAATGAGTGCAAAATGTACCGTGGATATTGCCAGTTCGAGAGATTTGAATTGCTTAAGATACAGGCGTATCTGAGTCTCTAAAGTTGACCGCCTAAGAAACGAATATAAATAAATACTCAGAGAAAGAAAAATTAAAGTCAAAATACCTTCCGGTATAAACACTCGTAAGGCAGACAAGGCAAAAACATGTATTGCTCCTTCCAACGATAATACCAGATCTCCTAAAACGCAAAAACTTAAAAACGAAAAGAAGCAGAGAAAGAATAGTGTCACATGGTGAAACTCTCCAGGAGATGTAAAAACTTTAAGGAAAGAGAATTGGTTCAAATAATAAATCATGCAGAAGAAATATGTACAAAATCACGGGTGGTTCCTAATAGTCAAAGAGGTTTTATCTTGGTTCTCTTATGGACTTTAAATCACACAGCCCAGATAGCGTGTGTCTAAGGTGATAAAATAAAGAAAAGACAAGTTTATAAGCCTTTAAGACGAATCCTTAGGACCTTTTGGACATTTGGTCTTTAAGCCAATCAGCCTGACGCCCTTCATACTGAAAAGTCTGCAGCACGCAATCGAAAAGTTCACTAAATCAAAAGTTTTGGAAGACAGCTTTCATATATACAAGAGTGGAAAATCACGACATCAGCTCTACACGTACCTTAAGAGAAGAACGAAATGGGAGTAGAAAAAATGCAATATGGCAGCTTTTGCTGATTATGAAATAATTCTAAACAATGCTGCTCAAGGCTTTATGAGCTTCGTACGCAGGCAGCATGGACTGGCTGAAATAATCATACGACAAATCCTCTCCATTTAAGCTAGAGGTTTGATTACAAGGTGGTATGAATAAAGCGTCTCTACCGTGACAGAGGTTGAGAGAGCAGCCCTCAGGTCGTTGTATGCTTGCCTCGCTTGAAATGATTGGTAGTGAGCCCCCTATTAAGGCAAATATAATAATCTATTCAGTTTCAATCTTAGGCGTAAGATGTTTGTGCAACAGTGTCAAAAACATATCTCGAGGAGGTGTGTGTAAAGCCCCACAACATTTTGAATAAGCACTGAAAGTTTTCGGATGTTGTCGATGGATATTTAGACCATTGATGTTCAAAACAGCGTCCTAGAGTAGAACCCTTTAAAACTCCCTGTAGCCCTCTCTGATCGCGTCACATATTTATCTAAACTCGGAACGG
The DNA here is from genome assembly GCF_013731165.1 of Rhagoletis pomonella. Taxonomy (NCBI): domain Eukaryota; kingdom Metazoa; phylum Arthropoda; class Insecta; order Diptera; family Tephritidae; genus Rhagoletis; species Rhagoletis pomonella. Next base: position 8,039 of record NW_023464889.1, read on the forward strand.
CGTCCACTATTAGAAAATACCTTTTTTTAGATGTTGCTCGCACTAGAGTCCTGCTGAGTGGTAGTGCGCACCTTTAACCACTCAACAACGATGGCCGCGTATAACTACACTGAGCCAAAAGCACAATGGGTTTTTCAACCAAGTTATGGTTTTATTTTGTGATTCAAGTTGAACATTTGTGAACAAATTCGTATGTATGACAGTGGCTGAACGAGTAGAGGTGCTGGTGCTTGCTGTTATATGTTGGCTTGCAGCAGTACGAATGTCGTCAGCGCGATACATAATTTTTATTTTTTTTCTTGTTTTTGGTTTTTCTTAATTACGAAAAAGCCTCTGTGAAGTGCAGAACCAAATCAAATGACGAAGAACATTTATTCAACTTGAACATATGAAGACACATTTATAAAGAGGCTGTAGCTGAGTATGTACAAATGCTTGCTGTTATTTACTAATTCCGTCAGAGGCAATATGTTGAAATGATAATAAAAATTTTTGTTTTGTATCTCCGAATTATGAAAAAGTATCTGTGAAGTACAGAACATAAACGTATTCAAACTAAAAATCGACAACCAAAAGTTTGGTTAATGTAAACAAAATTGTGCTTAATATTACCAAATCATTGTTGAAAATATCAACCAAGGCATTGTTAATATTTACCAAAAAACACGTTGATTTCTTTTCAAGTTTGAATTTGGTAATATTAACCAATTTTTAGTTGATTCTTCTCTCAGTGTATAAGGACATGACCAGAATTTCACTGTTAACTACATTAAAAGGGAGTGTGCTTAATTATACTAGTAGAGCATCAGAAAAGCCAGCTAACCTTCTGTTCAATATGCCAGTCCTGGACTTGTGAATCCAAATGAAACAATGAAAATGGTCTACCGACTTGCAAAGATCGTTGTTTAGAAATATGTCAAAAAAATTACCTTCGTTTTTGCGTTGAATGGCAAACTAATACCTCACTACATGTGAGCAGTGAAGACGTTCAGGCACTCACTTGTGGAGCTGACGGCTCCTAGATAGAAAATGGAACAGGTAAATGACAACGAAGTCCCAATCGGAAGCCCTTGCATTTCAACATGAAATCAGATTATGCACTGCCTTGACAACAAAGCTGCTTTAAACGTCTCGAAAAGCGCTTGCATATTTTCGTAAATTTTTCAGAAATGTAAATTTAGGCGAACCTTCGTTGCAAAGTGTAGCAAACTGACTGATGAATAGGCAAGCTGCTGTCCATTATCGTATCCCATTGAATCGGGGCTAATTATAGTACCTATTAAGGTTAATGAGACCTGTTTATGTAGTACTGATGTTTCTCAGACAGGGAAGAATGCAGCTACAAACCCTGTTGACTGACTGAGGGACAAAATCTATGAGGAAAACATAAGAACGCCACAGGCCTCATCGACCCACACACTGTGTAAATTTTGTTGGGAAGTTGAAGGTAGTACAGGGCGTTTTCTCCAGCTACACAGTGCCAAAGTACCTAATAAAATTAATAAGATTGTCTCTATGAACAATTTTTAGGCTGAGGGGTAGGCCAGATGCCAGGAACGAAAAAAAAATTATGTGGAAATCTCTTTGGTTTGCCGCTCAAATTCTTATTGATAATATTAAGAATATTTCTTCGTATTTTCTTGAGATTCCTTTTCATGTATGTTATTTATATGAAATTCTTATTATTCCTCTTGATATTTCTGTCAAAATAGGGAAAAAAACGCAAAATCGAGAATTCTTCTTAATTCTCTAAGATATCTCT
>NW_023464890.1:0-9799 GCF_013731165.1 Rhagoletis pomonella
AATCAATACTGCCGCAGACATATTTTCGACATATTTTTCGATCGGAAAACTCTAATTCTCTTCAGGAGACTATCAATAATAAGTACCCAATTGTTTATTTAAGGATTTTTTAATACTAACGATTTTTTATTGGTCCCCCCCCATTGCATTTTTCTGGGCTTTTGTGGGTTTTTGGCGGACCTATAAATTATAGTTGCGATAAAAAAAAAAATGGCTAAATAAACAATTGGGTGTTATTGTTGGGAATCTCCTGCAGATAAACAGAGTTTTCCGAACGAAAAATATTGATTTCCATACCTTTTTTACGAAAAGTTGTTTTTCCCCATATAAAATACATGGAAAACCTTAGGCGCTTTGGGGGACCTCTAAATATTTTTTAATTTAAAAATAAAAAATAAGGGTATACTTTTTTCGGTATAGAACAATCCTAGGGAGTGATAGCATAAGAATTCCTACTTTACTTTGTTACACGCATTTTTGGACCACCCTAATGCATATACATACTTACAAACGCATTGGAAAATAACTGTTAAAAGAACCGAGTTATTGGTTGAGTTCCCCAACTTTTCTGGGTTAAAACCTGTAAAACTGTCAAAAAGCAAAAGAAGCCAGAGAACCGCGTACGGGAACGCTTTCTGGTAAATTCCTGTAAATTCTTGCAACTTCTTGCGAGTTAGGGAAAGCAAGTATTATGGTACTCAAAGAAACGGGAATTACAATGTAACTTGGGTATGATCGACACATACAAAGTAAGCTTTACGACTGGACATCGCACAGTGGGGCAAAAAAGCACCGATTTAAAGTTGCTTTTTTTTAATAAAAGATATTTAAAGTATGGTGTACCGATGGATCGAAGATGGACGGCGGGATTACTGGGGCCGACATGCTTGGACCAAGATTCCAGAAAAGTCTGCCAATGGGCGCATACCAAACCATATTTCAGGCGGAAGGCTTCGCACAGTTTTAAAACTCTTCTTAACAGCCTAGGAGCCCATAAATTGACGCTGAGGTGCGCCCCTAAGCATGAAGGGTTTGAAGGCCACGAAAGGGCTGACTGTCTCGCGAAGTGTGAACCTTAAATGCTCTTGTATGGTACTGAGCCTTTCTGAGGCAGTACTAAAGGATACACTGAAGAACTGCTTAGGAGTTGGGAAGAATCTCACTGACGGAAGTCAAAGGGAATGAGGCACTCAAAGAAATTCATAGCCCCTTTCAGGAGGAACTCAGAAAAACTCCTTGAACTTAGCCTGGAGGGTCTTAGGGACTCTTACAGGCCACCTGATAGGACACTGCAATTTAAGGTATAATTTTAATAAAATGGGGCTTTCTGTAGAGATGGAATGCAGGTTTTGTGTGCTGGTGGAGGAAACCTCGGAGCGTATTCTTTCTGATTGCCTACACACATATCATGATAGTACACTGATACACCTTAGGGAACGATTATCTTCTCCATACAAAAGGAGTGACTACAAGTAGGGTTTAGCACAATAGATCTCTTTAGACCGCAGCGCGAGTAATAATAATAATGATAGAGACAAAAATTAAATCTGTTCTTTTTAAGTACAAATTTTAAAGTCAGGCAGGTGCTTTCTGTGACCTTCTCCCACTTTAAATCTCAAACAGAGAAAATATAACAGTTTTCATTCGGTTATCGATATTGTCATTCAAATCATTATCGGTAGACCTACTATAGTTAACGCAATGTTTATCGCTACATTAATCGATATTTTTATCGGTGTTATTATGAATAGTTATCGATTTTTCGATACCTTCTTCGAACTCATTATCGATTATAGGTTTATCGTTGCATTTCACGATTTTGTTGTTAGTGATAGATATATTTATCGGTATAGTTGTCGATATTTATGCTTTTATATACATACACATGTTTCGATAACGGTATCGATTTCAAAAAACGATATAATTCCTATCCATATAAATATGTATTTACATATGTGCACACACAGCTTCTATATTATAACAAGGCTGATTTTGTTACCGATGTGTTAATCCTTATCAGGATAATTATCGATATATTTTTTCAAGTAAATTATCGGCAAATTTATCTATGGGTTTTCGATGTATTAATTGAACTCAATTTCGATAAACTAATTAATACATTTCACGATTTTGTTACCAGTTATATATTAATCGATAAAGTTATCGCCATGTTTGGTTACTGAAATCGATATAGATAATGATATATGTATGTATAAATTTGATGCTGCGACTCTGCGGCCTGACGTCTTAGTGCCACAACGAAATGTTGCCATATGAGTTGCCAAGCTTTTTTAATTCAAAAGCTCTAAGCTATATCCAAAAATTCAATGCAGCTTTAAAATTCGCGTACAGTCAATGCAGTAAAGCTCGTGGCCAAAGCAAAAAATGAAGTGCCATCGCAAAATCATATACAAAAAAAAAATAAAAATTCTATCAACTCGCAGTAAGTCCTCGGATATGCAAAATAATCGCACATGATTACATTTCTTCAACGCTAAGTGACAGGAAGTTACACATTGCATTGTTAGCACAAACATACATATGCACAAATGTGTATTGGCATGTGTGCATACGAGTATATTAAAATACAAATTTATCAACTCAGGCACTCCAATTGATTTTCTACCACAACAGCAGCACAGGTACATAGGTATGCCTGCACGAAATGGATTGAAAATCGGTGGAATTTGAATTTGGTGCCTGGCGCCGATGCCAATAGTGTGTTGCCGCCACCACTCAACAATGCTGATGTGCGACACAGCAGCGCCAGATACTCGTACTATGTATGTATGTATGTACATAAGTGGAGCAGATGAAGCAGACTATCAGTTTAGTGATGCCGTAATATCCACATATGAAGAAAAAGTGACAATGTACAGTTTGGCGTGCAGTTTTGCGATTTAAAACCGGAAATTGCCAACGCAAATTGAAAGCAAAACGGCAAGTTTAAAATGAAGAAAATCGAAGCGACTAAGTGGCAATATGTGTGCATAGCTTTACATACATACATAAATATACGTAGCGGTGGTATAGGCAGCTGTTAAAATAAATTAAATCAAAATCGTTCCAAGTCCAGGTGATGCGCTGCTGTAATAGTACTCATAGCTCTGCGCGCCTGGCTTCACTAGTTAGTTGCTGCAATAAAATTTCATTTGCTTTATATTTATTTGTTAATTTATTTTTCAAGCGCTATTTTGTATTTTGTACACTTTTGCTTTTGGCTCATATGTGCGCGCATATTACTCGTACTTGTCTATGAACTAGCTCTGCCGACAGTGGCCTCCATAACTGCTGCCGCATTATGTCGCTATTTTTTGTGGCAATAACCGCTTGAATATCTGACTCGTATCCACATCTTTTATGGCAACGTCTTTCAACGGCGCGCGCTTTTGTCATTTTCCGTTTACCATTTTTTTTTTATTATATGTATGTTTTTTTTTTCATTCGTTGCTGCTTTTTTATGCGCCATTCAAAATGTGACTGACTTTTGAATAGGTACTCTTGGTTGGCATAAAAATGATAGCTAAATAGTAGTACAAACATGACAGATTTGGGCCTAATTTTTAAATTTTCCGGCCATCGCTGTTCTAAATTCTCGAATGAATGACTACTTAGAGAGTTTACTCTTCGCCCAACTAGTGTCTGCGGTGGCAGAGAACATTTTGGTACTCTCAAATTCCCGTCCAATACCTATTGAATCATTTTTTCTTGGTTGTGCTTTTCGGTTCTTTTTCTTTCTTGATATAGCTTACGTTTTTCTTTACATTCAGTTCTGGCTTGCCTTTATTACTCAAAATTAAAACTTAGCCTGCTAGAAAAGCTTTTTATCCATTTCACATAGGGTAAAAGCTCTCTTTGGCCGTTACCGGTAGATTAAGATTTTTAAAGCTTTATGGTAGAGCCCAGATTAAAAGCTCCTAATATAAAGCGTCAAAACCAAACCGCCACCATGGCTCTCACTGCTTTAAATCAGTGATGCTCAAACAAGCGCCTGCGGGCGGAACTTTTCAAAGCTCTGTAGGTTTTATATGGACGCGCCAAGAGTAAAAGTTCTCTGCGTAAATAGAGCATAGAGAGAAACAGAAAAGTAATACAATTTTAATTTTTTTACGAGACATATCAGTTAACAAAATCGGTCCTTTTATGTCTATTATCGATATTATTTTTATTTCCCGCAGACATACATATCTATCGACAGCATTATGATGCTATATGTGATAATTTTATCCATAATTGTATTTATTAGCAGCGTAAAATTATATATCGATATATCAATCGATACATTTTGAGCAGAGTATCGATATTTTTATCGGTTCCGACATGTTTATCGATTTTTTGTTGATGTATTTATCGTTTTTATAGGTTTATTGAAAGTGTTAAATACATTTATGTGTTGGTGTATTTATTGATACCGATATCATATAGATCCCTAACCGCCAAAGAGATGTTAGCGACATTTTTTCAATATTTTTTTTTTGATGTAGAGCACCTAGATGTATTTCTGCATCAAAAATAAAATTTTGAAAAAAAATATCGCATACACCTTTTTGTCGGTTAGGGCACCAATGAATATTCGTGCATTTTCAGTATTCGTTTTCTAATGCCTTTTCATATTTCGTACAAAACTGTAGGGTTCGTAAGTTGACTTAATATTCCACAAAAATAAAAGATGTTTCGCTACAAAAAAAAATTAAAAAAATTTTTGACACCAATGACGCAAGGCATCGAACCCACAAGCTTTCAAGCTATCCATCATGCACAGCTTTTTTACCTTGACAGCCACCTTTTAGCACCACGGTTTCATTAAAAAATATTTGTATCACACCTTGTTGAATCTTTGAGCTCGTCTTTTTGTCACTGCACCCAGTTATGTATTTCTTAATATAAATATTGTCTTGGTTAAACTTTCTTTTCATAAAATGCGCGCATATTCTACTCGTTATTATTAACTCGCACGTCTTTATTGATTTACATACATGCACATTTTTAGTGGCTCTGCAGCTCTGCTCACCGGCTCATCTTGAATAGTGCTTAAGTGGCTGGGGCGTTAGCGCCTCAGCTATACCAACAACAATACGTGCATATGAATAATGCACGAATTTCATGTGTTGGCTGCTGTGATTTTTTTTTTTGCATAATTTGCATTTTCCGTAAATTATTGTTATTATTATTTACCCTGATTTATAGCAAATAGTAGCATAGATCACCAAGCTTGTGAGTTAGAGCATAAAATAGTAGCGCGCCGAAACACAAAAAAAGGCACTTACACACTTACATACATATTTGTGAAAAATTATATGTATGCATGTACATACATTAGGGCGGAGTAATTTAATTTCGAAAAAAGTGTATGAAATATTCCGTTTGACCCGACCCTCCGAATTTTTAAATGAAAAATCAGTGCATTATAACTTTTTCTGAACGAAATTAATTTTTCAATTACAAAATTTTGTGTTTTCTTCATACAATATACTGCTTTTTCTTTTGAAAATTGGGAGGGTTAAACGCTATTTTTGGTATATAGTTTGTTCACCATTTTTGCTTACATTTAATCGTAGAATTTGAATTTGCTATACACTTTCTTCGAAAATTTTGCTCCGAACAAATTACTCCGCCCTAATGTACATACAACTTGTGTGCGGCGTATTTAGGTGAAAATAAACTATTTCCTAGTGAACTAAATACAAGCGCATACTTTTAGTCTTTAGAAGTTGCCTTTATGGCCGCACATAGTCGTATATACATATGTATGTACATATGTATGCACACAGTGGTATGCCAGTATCGGTGCTTAACCATCGAGGAATTTGCGGGAATGTGGTAAAAGCTCATAATAAAAACACACACATTGACCCCAAAGAGTGCGAGGCTTACATCAATAAATACATATGTACATATGTACATACGTACGCACGCACGCACCCACACTCATCTACATATATGTACATGCATAGCATCTCAACAAGCTACGATAGCATTGAAAGTGCACTAAAAGTGCACATATTCTTCACTCTGCTTCGCACACAAACATACACACACATGCATACGCACACAAGAATGCAAGAGTTGGCGCGTTTGTAAGCCTCAGCAGCTTAACATAAAATTTATATAAAATAGCATCAAACGAGAATGAAATGAATGAATGAAAGAAATGAAAACAGCAAAAAAGAAACAAAAAACTGGCAAAATAACGCCAGTAAATGAGGAGTTCGCATTTCGAGTTGAAACAAATGGCTGAATGATTGCAGCTACCTATTTGTAGTAAGGAGGTTGCATTTGACTGCATTTGCTCCATTTATTTATTTTTACGGGTCTTAAAAAGCTAAGGTAGTAAACGGGTGAAATAAGAAGTGAACCGTGATGTAAGCGCAGACTTACAAATGTACGACAATTTAAGATGCTCTGCAGGAAAATTTAGATAAATAAATATTTGGCGCTTACACATTTGGCTAAGAGGTTGGCCGAGCTTATTTTTCGGTTTGTTTGTGTTCGTCTTGATGTTGCTAGACAAAAATGAAGGGATTGTGCAAGATAATGTTTCCAAGGGCTGATGGCTCTTTTTTGTGAGAAAGTTTTTTTATTGGATACGGAAATTCGCCTCTATTAGAAATCATTTTTTGTTTTTTTAGTTTTATTTTAGTCATAACAGCCATCAAACCTGAGTACAATTGAGTTGTAGAGCGATTCAGTATCTAGGACCCTGTTCAGCACAAAAAACTTCGAATTAACACTTCACTGTGAAATGACCCTTCAATTTTAGCCTACCACTTCACTTCAGCTATTCCCTATTGGGCATTTGTAAGAGATTAAGCACCGAAATGTAACGCAAGAACGCATAGCCCATAATAATAAAAGACCAAACAGCATCATTTATTTAAGGAAAATTTTATTATATTTATTTTGACAAAATGAGCGCTAAGTCAAACTAAGACATCAAAAATGAAATAGTCTTATTTACGTGGGGCCCAAAGAGCGAAATTAAAGCAAAAATATAATTTATGCTCGTAGAATAATTGCTTTCTGTGAAAATTGGAGCTCAATAAATTAAAAGCAAGACATAAAAAAGTCTGTAAACATCTGTAGTAACATAATATGTTCTGGCCTGACTGTTAAAAAAAGGCTTATAAATTACTGTAGATTTAATATAGGCTAGTGCAACAAGTGAATTTATGAGAGAGTAGCATAGTTTTTGAAAGAAAAGTTTGTTTTAGTCGATTATTCGTGAAATGCAATATTTGCGCCACATATTCATGTAGCACAAAATTTGTTGTAAAAGTTTAACCAAATTCATCAATATACTCTTATGTATGCGCCTACGGGGTGGGAGCTTGAGAAATGGGTTGGAAATGATAACAAATTGTGAGGGCTATTCGGGCAACTAACTTTCATTCACCACAGTCTTTCGAAAGATAAAAAAAGTCTTTCGTATGACAGTTGTCAATTCTGGCAACTATCTTAAAAGCCCTTTACTGACTTTGGAATGACAAATCTGAAAGATGCCTTTTAGCAATAAGTTTTTAAAAAAATTAAATTAAATTAATAAATATACATTTTTCTCTTTAAAATCATAAAAACTAATAAATAAAAATGTAAAATAAAGAAAATGAAAATAAATATTTTTTTTTAAACTTTAGGTAAAAAATTAAATTAGAAATAGCAAAAAAAAATTTGTAAATTAAAATAGTACTTAAAAATTAAAACAACTTTTTTTATTCTTAGAACAAAATCTAAAGCCTTAAAGAAAAAAATTAAAAAAGAGAAAACACAAAAAAAAAATCAAATGACATAAAAAAAAAAAATATTTTTCTAAACTACATTAAATTAATAAATATAAATTCTTCTCTTTAAAACCATAAAAACTAATAAATAAAAATGTGAAATAAAGAAAATGAAAATAAATTTTTTTTTTAAACTTTAGGTAAAAAATTAAATTAGAAATAGCAGACAAAAAATTTTAGTAGATTAAAATAGTACTTAAAAATTAAAACAACTTTTTTTATTCTTAGAACAAAATCTAAAACCTTAAAGAAAAAAATTAAAAAAGACAAAACACAAAAAAAAATCTAATGACAAAAACAAAAACTATTTTTCTTTTTAAAGTGATAAGACATAAAAAATATTAAAATAAAAAAAAAGAAGGAATAACAAAATAAGTTTCTAAAAATTAAATTAAATTAAATTAAAAAAATATATTTTTTTCCTTTTAAACAATAAAATTCAAAACTCAAAAGCAAATTTAACTAGAAAAGGAGAACTGATAAATTTAAATAAACTAAAAATAAATAAAATAAGTTCCTACAAATTAAATGAAATAAAAATATATTAAGAGAAAGTTAAATTAAGAAAAAATTAAAAAAATACGTTTCTCAAAAAGTATGCAAATTGAATTAAAAAAAATATATTTTTCTTTAAAAAAAGAATAAGATCTTAAAACTAAAAGAAAATTAAAGTAAAAAAGAAAAAAATAATAATGAAAAAATAAGAAAAAAACTCTGCTGCCCGAGTGCCTCTCGAATGGCGCGCCTACCCATGCTCTGAAATGATTTCTACGGAACATCAAATAACCGAAGCATATACTCAAGGAGATAAATAATATTGGACCTATTAAGATATCGAGTTTTTATTTTTCGGTTGGCATTAGTAGGCAATAAAGCCTTCGAGTGAAATGTTGAAAACAGTAGTAGCTACACTCCTAATCTAAACGAACTGTTTTTAAATAATAGCATCGAGTAAAATATTGGCAACAAAATAAACCAAAGGCATATTTAGCTAGTAATTTCTGAGCTGTGAGAAAATATTTACTTTACAGGCATTTTTTTGATGAAAGATTTTATGATTGCTAGTCCGTGAATCTACGCAAATAAAGTTTTTGTCTAGGCTTTTTATACTTCAAGAGAACTTTCGATACGAACGCAAAGTTTTTAAAATTCGTTACAGACAGAGCATCCGTACTTCTAAGAATCCATTGATGATTCGAGTTATATGTAATCGATTTCAATTGTCACTTAGAAGGGCTGGGGCAATGATCAAAACCATTTTAAGGCAATCTTCATTGAACTTGCATATTTAATTTCAAAAAAAAAAATAAAAATAAGTACACAAATGAGGAGAAGGCCCGTAAATAGAAATATTTTGGATGAGTGTGCGCGAGTAATTTACAAGCCCTAAACTTTTAACTGAACAACTAAACCTCAGCACGTTTTTATGCCTAAAACATCGAATCTCAGAAGAAAATTTCTCAAAAAGTCTCAAAAAAAACTTCGAAATATGCCGAAAATCCTTAAAATTTTATGATTTTTAGAGAGGAAAGTCTCGGAACTCAAGCGAAATTTTTGCGAAAAAAACCAATTTAAATGAAAATTGGTATTATAATTCTGAACCCGGAAATCCTGAAAGAACCGGAAAAAAAACGTAAAATCTCAAAAGGCTATATAGTACTGAAAAATCTCGTAAATTTTGGAAGCGAATCCGAAAACTCATCCCTAAGCATACCGTAGCAATGCAAAAATGTACCGGAGAATCCGAAAAATAAAATACGCAACAAACGGAAAAGTCTAAAAAAATCCTGGGAAAGCTTTTTTGCTTTAAAATTTTAAATCAATTTTAATCAAAATTGCATGAAAAAAATTATAATATCGTATGCAACTTCGATAAAAGCGAATCGAAACTTTTTTACTACCTACTTATGTGCATTAGTTTTCAAAATCGAAAAATTACTCTACTGCGTCATATTGTAATTATTTATGATCAAAATCGTCGTCCTCCGCTAGGGCAGGCATCTTGCCGTTGGTGCGGGGGG
>NW_023464891.1:0-7059 GCF_013731165.1 Rhagoletis pomonella
AGTGAGAGGTTGGTGGTCAGTATAAATCTTAATCATCTTTGCACCATACAAATACGATCTTAAATTGTCCAGGGCCCAAACAATTGCCAGCATTTCCTTTTCATTTGTGGCGTAGTTCTCTTCTGTTCGGGTAAGGGAGCGCGATATATATGCGATTGGCCGGTCTCTTCCGGGTTCGCCTTGGGATAACACCCCTCCTATGGCATAGTTCGAAGCATCAGTTGTAAGATTGAACGATTTTCCGAAATCAGGAAAAGCAAGGATGTCTGAGCAGACAAGCAATTTTTTTAGGTCCTCAAATGCCCTAAGAGCATCCGCATCCAGTTTAATGCGAACGTTTCTCGACTGACTGGCCTTGATCTGCGCATTTTCCCCTCGCGTTAGGTTGGTTAAGGGTTTCGCCACTCTGGCGTAATCCCGGATGAATTTTCGATAATACGATGACATTCCAAGGAAACTTTTCAACTCTTTTAGCGTTCGGGGAGGTGACAGAGCTTCTATGGCCTGTACCTTTGAGGGGTCTGCTTTTATACCGTCGGAGGTTATTATATACCCCAGGAACTCTACCTCTGTTCTCATAAACTTTGTTTTTTCTATGTTTACCCTGACGTTGGCATCTGCCAGCCTTTCGAATACTATATCGACATTTTTCATATGCTCGTCTAAATCTTTACCAAACACTATGATATCGTCAATATAAACGTAGCATATTTTCCCAATATGTTCCTTCAAGACGTCGTCTATCATGCGCTGAAATATGGCCGGTGCATTCCTCAGCCCAAAAGGAAGTCTTAAAAATTCGTACTTCCCATTCATGGTTGAAAATGCTGTTTTCGGGATGTCAGCCTCTTTCATTGCTATTTGGTGGAACCCGGACGTTAGGTCGATGGTCGTGAAGTATTTGGCGTGGCCGAGGCTGGCTAATGTTGCGTTGATGTCAGGGATGGGATAGGTATCGGGTATCGTGATTGCATTCAGGCGTTTAAAGTCCACTACCATTCTGTATTGCTTTTCTCCTGACGGCTTTGGTTTTTTAGGTACCACCCAGATTGGAGAGTTGTAAGGGCTTTTGGATGGACGAATAATACCTTCGTCGAGTAGTTCGGAAATCTGTCTGTCCACCTCTTCTCTCATATTGGCCGGGTAGGGATAGCGTTTGGCGTATATAGGATCTTCTGTGGTAGTTTTTATTTCGGCCCTGACAGACGTTTTAATGTTAATTTTTGCGCTCAAAGGCTCAAAGAGATGTGAGTATTTTTTAAGTAGCGATTTCAAAGCGGGCAACACTGCCTCCGGGATCGATGCCTCAGAAAAATTAATACCCCCAACGGTTTTGTTCTTGAGTGGAATTTCAATACCCGGATCTATTTTCAAGGTATGATTTTTCCTGTCTATTACAGCCCCCAATTGTTTCAGGGTATCGTCGCCTATTATACCATCGAAAGAAGTCAGTCCTGGTAAGGCATAAAACGTTAGTACAGTATCATTCCCCATACTGTAAAAAAAATTGTCCACTAATTTTTTTGTTTATTGGAACAGGCCCTGCAACAGTTTGCACTGAAAAGGGTGGATCAACCGGAGTTGAGCGGGCGGCTAGTTTGGGATTCACAAAATTTTTGTTCGCCCCTGTGTCGACAAGAAACTTTAGGGTAATATTGTCTTTGGTGACGCAAGTGAGGTAGGGTATGCTGGAATACAGAGCAGCGGCCTTTATATGAAATAGGCTGGTGGCCCGTCCATCATAAAATTTACCTGCTGAGCCTCTTCTTCTCCTGGCTCACTGCTACTTGCTTCCACGTTGTAGAGTCGTTGCTGTTTTGGAAGTCTTTCAATTGATGATGCTGGTCCTCTTTTAAACGCGTTGTTGCTTGCAGGTCGATTCATGTAGTTTACCTGCTTAGACTGAATGCTGCCATCGATTTCCATTTTCTCCGCAGGTTTCGGAGCAGTGGGTCTGCCTGGAGGCGAAGTGTTGGACTCTTGGTTTGACTGGAACCTATTGTATGGCACTCTGTTGTATCCTTGGCCAGCGTTTCTGTTTGTCCAGTTATAACTGGTGCGGGCTCGAGGAGGTATGGCCGGCCTCTGCTGGTTTTGCAACAGGTTATTCGTAGGAACAACAACCCTATTCACTGCGTTCGTATGCACTATTGTATTTCTTAAAGTCAGGTTTTGGATGTCAAGGCAAGCTGAGTACGCCTCTGGAAGTGTTTTTTGGTTTCTGGACTATTAGCATGCGTGATAATTCAGGATTCAGACCCCTAATAAACACGTCAAGGGCCCTATTCCGGTATGTTTCTATGAGGACGGAAACCGTTTCCTGCGTATAATCGTCGCATTTAATCTTGTTGACGATCAACGACAGTTGGTGGTTAACTGTCGCATAAAATTCATCTAGTTTGGAATTTCTTTGAGCCAACTGATTTAACTGGTGTTCTAGCGTCCGTATGTCCCTCTTGTCTGTGTAGTGCAGTGATAGGACCTTTTTTATCTCAGTCCAGTCACTCTCGAAAACATTATATGCAACTAACGCCGCATCAGCCCCTCCCCGGATTTTTTGCCTAACGTGCTGAAGGATAGCCCTATACAAAGGTTTTCCCTTGATCACTTCGTAATCGGAAAGGATGCCCTCGACATTATGTATCCATGAAATATATTGAGCTGGATTTCCCTCAAAAGTTTGCAGCTCTTTGACACAGTCGGGGAGCCTGCCGATTTCCTTGAGGTCCTGTTCGGACATTGGCGCTCGGGTGTTCGCGACTGAGCTCCCTTGTTGAGCCACACTATTTTCTCCTTCTACACTGCCCACACTATTTGCTCCTTCGACACTACCTAGCCTACCGTCAATCCTGGTAAGGTTTTGGTCTAGGATTGCGCTGCTCGCTTCTATCCGTGCTAGTCGAGCCTCTAAACCTAACCCATTTTTTTCAATTCCCGTCAGACGCCCCTCCAATTTTCTAATTTTTTCGAGGAGAGCGTTAATTCCCCCAGTTAGTTCGTTTACTTTTGTCGTTAGTGCGTCCATTATCTCTTGTTTCAAATATTTATGCACGTTTTCTTTAAAAATTGAATTTTTTTATTATTATTATTTTTTTTGCAAAGTTTTATACGATCAGGTACCGGGTACTGCCAGCAAGAATATTCTTTTTCGTTTTGCACGGTTATTAGCTTTTTTTTGTTTTTTTGCTCGGATCTTCGTCCTCGTGCTATGTTTGTATTTTCTTTTTGTGCAAATAGTTTTTGTTTCGGAAAAAAAACAATCAGTCTCGATTTGAGTTAGAGGTCGGTTCCTTTCTTACGTTTTCAGAGTTTCCTGCAAAAAGATAAGAAAGGAGCCGCGATTAGACTTGTGAAACTTTTACCGTGTTCTTATGTGTACGGCGACATGTACCAGGTTGGCGTTTCACGGCACATTAGTCTTTAAAGAAAGAGTTTCGGTCAGGAAGGGCTGTGTCATCCTTTTTAGTCGTCAACAATCAGATTGAAGGCAACCTACTAAGGCACAACTTACTTCACAACATAATCTTGTACCTATTGCAATTTCCAGTGTGTTCTTATGTGTACGCTGGAAATGCCGCAGAAATCGAAGTAGCAGTATCCAGTGTGTTCTGATGTGTACCCTGGAGACACCACAGGCAGCTTAATGCAGGAAAACAAGATATGTTAACCTATTGGCCTTCGATGAGGTGAGTATCTGCCTAGGAGTATAGGGTCAGGGACTCACCCAGCCATGTAATCGTGCCAGGATATTCAGTATTGTAAAGGCGTAGTCGTGGACGGTGTCAATTTGTTTTAATTTTCACTTTGAATAAATGCTATTTATTTGTGTGAGGGTCTTCGGGGTCACAGGTCCACTTAATATCATGTTATTCCTGGTTCGGTCGCTGATGACCCGCAGGATATGACGTAGTAATTTACAGCTTTAGCCTGAGGTTCATTCGGGGTCACAGGTCTAAGCGACAATTTATCACTCTGCTATTAGATCCTTTAATTTTTTTGCTCTCACATTTTTTATTGTTTCCTTATTTACCTCTTCTGGGAAGAGGAGCTTTTATACTCTGGAGGGTCCCGTAAGGAATCGCAGAGTTAAGCTTCTATTATAAACCGGAGGGTCCCCCCGAAGGTGGTGAATCGCGGCTTCAAGGATATTAAGTTATGGATGGTCAATCCGTAAATTATTCAGTTCACTATTTGATTTATATTCACTTCTTTGGTTTGACCCCTTCTAGGAAGGGGAGCTTTTATACCCTGGAGTGCCCCTGGAGTTGGGGATCGCAGAGCTAAGCTAATGTTATAAACCGGTGGATACCCAAAGGTAGTCAACGGTTTCAAAATATTTTGTTATGTGGATGTACAAGCCATAAATTTATAAGCACCTTCACATTCAACACTTCCACTTATCACAACACTGTTCATCACTTGTCACGATCACTTGAAAAAGGACTCCAGCAGTTAAGAGGGTCCTTTTCCTTAGGCCCCACAATTAAGGAGGCCCTTCCTCAGAGACCCACACTTTCAGTGGGTCCCTGCTCGGGCGCCAGTCATCGAGCTCACATCCGTGAGCCCGAAAAAGTTAAAGTTGGGGGCCGCACGGCGGCCCCGAGTTGTCCTTCCTAAAATAAAAGACAATAATTAGTTTTGTACAAGTATATTTACCATCTGCTTCTGCTGTCCCAAACGGAATGAATGCAACATATTTCTTAATACTATGACTTACTGTCTAACCGGCTGAATTAACTGCTGACGCTGCGCTTCCCATAGATTCAATTATGCTAACGTATGTTCGATTATTTTTGCATGAGAGTTCAATTACCCGCACTGGTTATGCGCGTGTTTGGGGAAGTGCGGCGTCAGCACATTCACACAGGTATGTGTGTTAGCCCCCCGTATTAACTACCCCCCCTTTAAACATCTGCGTCCCGCTGATGAGGTAGTTCCTGACGTAGATCTTTGAAGAGGGCGTTTGGCTGATCTTGTTTGATTGAGCGATTGAGCCTGGGAAAGTAGATAGTTGTAGTAATCTTCCTCCAAATTACGTAGCATATTGATGCAAGGATCGTCAAAGCAACGGTGTCGATAATCAGCGAAAAGTGAAAAGTTTCGCCCAATTTTCGTAGGTGTCGGATGTTTGTTACGCTAAGCTCGTGGATGTAGTCCAAATTCAGCTTCAGGCCATTACTCGTCACGTTTGTTAATGCAGGTGGCAAAGCCTGTACCATCCTTGTCGACCTGCTGGTAAACGTTTGGTTTCCCACTACGATGGTTTCGTTGTTGAGCAAAACGACATATGTTCCATTCAGGACGTTTTCGTAGTTTTTTTCCCTGGATTTTACCCCAAAAGTTCGTTAGGAATAGTGACGTCTCGTCCATCATTTCTATGATTATGCTGCTGGATGGTTCGAAGTGACATTTCGCATTTCCGCCTTTTAACAATCTCGCTATGCATCCGTCTTCGGGTAGTCTAGCCAACGATTTGGGTGCGCAAATTGAGTAATTGCCAATGGACGAGCAATCATTTTTAATACCGAACGTTTCGTCCTGATTTATCAACATTTTCTCATAGTCGAGTACCACGTGTTGTCCGTTTATAATAGCAGCTCGTGTCATTAAGAGTCGATAGCTGTCCGGCTTCACCTTTGGCATGGAAAGAACATACAGAAGAAGTGTTCCGTTCGAGTATACGGATGCCGATCCGTGTTCTATAGCCTCGATTGAGTTTTGGTATGGTAAGGACTCTTCTTCGAGTATAAGTCTATGGATTTCCTCTCGATCAAGCAGGTTCGTGTTCACGATGCCCGTTTTTGCCATTTGGCACGCTTGCACCACCTCCGATACTTGTTCTTTAAGGATGAGAACCTTACTTAGGTCCAGAAGTTCAAGGTTTTCTTCTTTAACACTCTTGCTGATTGCATTAATGTGAACCATCATTTGATTTGCCTTCTCAATTGCTTCACGGGTTCCGTTAAAGAGCTTGTCATTGACGCGATATTGGTGGTTGTTGTTGGTCACCACCTCGTTTAAGCTTCGAAGGATATAGTCCCAATCCGCAGCATCCGGAGAGCCAGCAATCCATTTCCATGCCGAACCGATCCAGTCAATAGAACGTGTCTTTCTCAATTTGGTCATCTGAAGTTCTTCAAGACGTAGCTCAGTCTGGTTCAGGTGGAATTGTAAAACTGTCCTCACTGCTTCGTTTTCGATCTCATACCGTGTTGTCTCTCTTAGTTTTTTCCAACGCTATGTTAAAGTAGTTAAGGTCAATCACGTGGACGAGACTAAAGTGTCCATTCAAGATCCAGCCATGCCCATGATCAATAGTCACCAGAGGGGAGTCGTAGCTGTATATGTTGAGGCCGCAAACGCCGGATATGAAGAGTAAACTGTCTTTCGAGTAATTTATGATAAAGAGAAAAAAAAAATAAAATAAAAATTTGAATTGTTGTGGCCTTTTTAGTTATCCACACCGCAAGTTTTATGAATTTTACATTTCTTGTTACCATACTTCGGGGACGGTGAGAAAAAAAAACTGTGCTTTGCCTGAAATTAGTCTAGGTTCTTTCCAAATAATTTCCTCTTAAATAGCCGTTAGTATGTGTTTTTCTTATCCGGTACCTGTTAGTGCTTTTGTTTAAACATTCTTTACTTAATTAATTGTTAGTGTTTCGCTTATCCGTTAAGTATTAGTATTCTGTTGTTTTTTTTTTGTTTAAATTTTTTATGTTTTTCCATTATACTATTATACTATACTATTATACTATCCAATTACTTAATTACTTTATTTCCCGTCCCCGCGATTATAAGATTATGAATTTATTATTGACAAGACCACAGAATCCAAAAGTTCTGCAATAATCTTTAACTGAAATCAAAGTTTGCTAAATTTTTTGCAAATAAAACAAAAACTTGTGGTCCGCTTTGATTTCTGTGGACTTATCAAGTCTTGCGGTAGAAGAGTTGCCTTTTTTGCTATAGTATATGCCTCTTTTATTTAGCATTTTGCTATTTTGTAGTGTACTATAGAAGCCTTTTTCACATAGTATTTTTTTTTTTTTTTTTTTT
>NW_023464891.1:7159-9795 GCF_013731165.1 Rhagoletis pomonella
TTTTTTTTTTTTTTATTTTTATTTTTATTTTTTTTTTATTTTTATTATTGTTATTATTGAGCCCTAGTTTTTATATGTACCTTGTGAATCTTCCTACCAGTGTCCGTCTCTAGGGTTACTCGGTTGTCCTTGCGAACCCTTTCCTTTTTATAGAGTGGTTTTTGTTTACTCTTAATCTGTTTGTCCCTTACATAGACATCGTCTCCTACCATAAACTTTTTTATGCCTTTCCTTCTCCTATTTAGTCGAAGGTTTCGCGATTCCTGATTTTTTCTAATTCGATCTTTAATTTCCCTGTGGACCTTACTTCTAAAATCTGTCAGTCTTTGGTAATTTATTCTTTCGGTTCTATTAAAGAATACATCACTAGGCTTCCTTATGGTCACAGAGTGAATCGTTGTATTATAGCGGTCGACTGCAATGTAGGCTAGTTCTTTGGGACTCGTATTGCTTATTTCCTTTCGCAGACATCGATAGATTTCGATCAAAGTTGAATGAAATCTTTCGATCTGCCCATTCACTTCACTTCTTTGCACTGGAGTTTGGTACAATTCAATCCCTAAACCTCTTATATAATTGCTTACTAGAGGGCTCATAAATCCTCTCTCATTGTCTGTTACTATTACCCGGGGGGTTGTGAAGTAGTGGATAAGCTTGGCAAATTTTGCGCGAAGAGTGAGGGATGAGCGGTTCCTTATGTGGAAAAGTTTTGCAAACTTCGAAAATTTGTCAACACAGGATAGAAATTTTTCGTTTTGGATTTCGAAAATGTCAACGTGCAATATTTCGCATGGGTATTTAGGAATAGGCGTTTCCTTTATAGGGGGTACCGCGGGATGTCTATCGTACTTGTTTGTGAGGCAAGTTTCGCAGATAGATGCGAATTTCCTTATCCGACTTGCCATTTTAGGGAAATAGTACTTTTCCAGGATTTGCTCTTTATTTTCTCTGGGGTTTCTGTGTGCCCTCTTATGTTCATCTTCCACTATTTTGCAAATTCTGTCTTCGTTGGCCACGTCCTCAACTACCCGTTGAGTTATCCTAATTTTATATAAAAGAAAATGTTCTAAATATACCTCCTGTAGGAGTTGCAGACGATTCTCTGGGATTTTAATGCCATTTATGAGTGACGGATTGAGTCGCTCCTTTAGTACTTGTATTACTGTCGGTTTATCGATGCTATCCAGGGTTATGTAGTGTCGAGTAAAACCAGGATGTGGGTTTTCTACACATGTCAAAGCCTTACCTTCCCTGAGCACTATTTGATTACGAAATACATTCAGGGGACATTCGACGTGTGGAATAAGGTCCGATGCGTCCTGCTCCGCGCTATGGACAGTTGCCATATCGCTTTCAATCTCTGAAGCTGAAGCGCTGTTCAATTGTGCATCTACCCTTGTCGGACTTCCACTTTCATCATCATCTACCTTACCCGTTGACTCTGCACTGGTTAAATTGTTTGCTTGGCACGGCAGTCTTGACAGAGCATCGGCCACGACATTTGATTTACCTGGAGTGTAAATCAATTCGTGGTTGTACTATTCGATTCTGGCCTTCCATCTCTTCAGCTTTGCATTGTAATTTCTGCTTCCCAATGCAAGAGTGAGAGGTTGGTGGTCAGTATAAATCTTAATCATCTTTGCACCATACAAATACGATCTTAAATTGTCCAGGGCCCAAACAATTGCCAGCATTTCCTTTTCATTTGTGGCGTAGTTCTCTTCTGTTCGGGTAAGGGAGCGCGATATATATGCGATTGGCCGGTCTCTTCCGGGTTCGCCTTGGGATAACACCCCTCCTATGGCATAGTTCGAAGCATCAGTTGTAAGATTGAACGATTTTCCGAAATCAGGAAAAGCAAGGATGTCTGAGCAGACAAGCAATTTTTTTAGGTCCTCAAATGCCCTAAGAGCATCCGCATCCAGTTTAATGCGAACGTTTCTCGACTGACTGGCCTTGATCTGCGCATTTTCCCCTCGCGTTAGGTTGGTTAAGGGTTTCGCCACTCTGGCGTAATCCCGGATGAATTTTCGATAATACGATGACATTCCAAGGAAACTTTTCAACTCTTTTAGCGTTCGGGGAGGTGACAGAGCTTCTATGGCCTGTACCTTTGAGGGGTCTGCTTTTATACCGTCGGAGGTTATTATATACCCCAGGAACTCTACCTCTGTTCTCATAAACTTTGTTTTTTCTATGTTTACCCTGACGTTGGCATCTGCCAGCCTTTCGAATACTATATCGACATTTTTCATATGCTCGTCTAAATCTTTACCAAACACTATGATATCGTCAATATAAACGTAGCATATTTTCCCAATATGTTCCTTCAAGACGTCGTCTATCATGCGCTGAAATATGGCCGGTGCATTCCTCAGCCCAAAAGGAAGTCTTAAAAATTCGTACTTCCCATTCATGGTTGAAAATGCTGTTTTCGGGATGTCAGCCTCTTTCATTGCTATTTGGTGGAACCCGGACGTTAGGTCGATGGTCGTGAAGTATTTGGCGTGGCCGAGGCTGGCTAATGTTGCGTTGATGTCAGGGATGGGATAGGTATCGGGTATCGTGATTGCATTCAGGCGTTTAAAGTCCACTACCATTCTGTATTGCTTTTCTCCTGACGGCTTTGGTTTTTT
>NW_023464892.1:0-9795 GCF_013731165.1 Rhagoletis pomonella
GATGAAACTGATTTACAAGCACTCCGTGTCAATGATTTACAATTACAATGTAAACACAATGTGATGAATTGAATAACTAACTGTAATATACATACATACTTATCTGTATACATATTTACATAGATATACATATGCAAATAATGCGTTGGTATAGAAAAAAAAACTGAAAAAGTACCTAAAGGTGTAACAATGTTTCGTTATATTAGTTAATTAAAAAAATGTTAATCTGCTCCGAAAATTTGGGTTTTGCTCCGATTATTCGTTTTTGCTCCGATTTTTCGAATTAAATCGAGTTTCAGTAGTCCGAACGCTGATCCTGAGCGTCAGTTAGGCACTCGATATCTGGACTTAAATTGCTCATAGGATCCTGTGAGTCAGGTAGATATTCAATATTTAAAATATTAAGGTTTCAGTCTAATGCCAATAGACTCCTCCAAGAAGCGCATGTAGAATGCTTGCGCCGACGGTTTCTTTAATTATTAATTTAATAAATCCATTTGAATCTTTCCGAGTTAGAATATAAACCGGAACAAACCTCAAAATCGCGATTCTCCATCAAAAATTCAATCAGCGATCACAGTCCATCGTTTGGTTGCATTGGAACACAAATAAAAAAATATTTGCAATTATATACATATATGTAAATGCAAGATACATGCACCAACAATATTTTGCGTTAATTCTATGAACAATTTACCTGATTAAGTAAATTTATCTCCATTTCAGATTTTGCCAACTTTTAATTTATTTTGGCGGTAAAGGTAAGAAGAAAAATGTAAACAGAAACAGCTGGTCGAATATCACATTGAAATAGCAAAACTTAATATTCCGTATACATAGGTTTCGCAGTTGTATTGTGCTATTTCATTTTCGTTTACGAAATAACAACAATTTTATGACAGGTGTGCTAAAACAATAACAGATAGCACAAACACGACAAATAGCACACCTTATGAATACCCTTAATGTTTGATGAAAATTTAATTGTTAAATATCAAAGTAAGTGTAATAAGTTCCAATTGTGTTGTATTGTCTTATTTGTTATGAACAGGGAACGGATTTTCAGGACCTAAAAACCTATAAAAAAGGCAAAATAAAATAACGAAATAGGCTGGAAAAGGCAAAATAAAATAGTGAAAAAGGCAGGAAAAGGCACTAGGTATTGCAAAAAAGGCAAAAAAAGGCAAAACGAAATAGCGAAAAAGGCACTAGGTATTGCAAAAAAAGCAAAATAAGGCACTAAAAAAAGACAGAAAATACGAAGAACAATCAAAAAATAGATTTATTTTAGAAATGTTTATACTACAAGTAAAAAGAGAAAAACTATGAACTACTTTTAATCTTTGACTATTTTATCCTTTCGAGTTTCTAACTCATAAAACTTTAATCTGTATAGTTGTAGTAACATTGAACCAAAAGATGCATTTTGAAGTTTTCTGGCAGCATTTTCATTTGATTTTCGCGAAGAAAAGCCTTGAATGTACTAAATGTGCGCTCGACGTAAGTTGATACAAATGGAGCCTAGGGATGGGTAAATTCGATATTCGAAGCTTTGATATTCGAGTTTTAATCGAATTTTAGCTCCAAATTGGCGAATTTTTGAAATCGAACTTTGTGTTGCTAAAATTCGGATAAAATCGAATTTTTCTAGAAAAAAAACGAATGTCATATTTATTTCCAAAAAAATCAACTTTTCAACTTTCTTGTATCTGACTAAATTTGCCATCACTGTGTGTGGCACTCCATTTGTCTTAGGGATGCAAGGAAAAAATACATGTTTTTTGATCTGATGCATCGAGACAAAAAATCTGTGCCAAGAAGGAACTGTTATTATTAAATTTAAAAAAATAAAATTGTAAAAAGTACTTTTTTTGTTGATTTTTTATTTTAAACTTGTGGAGGCTTTTACGTTTGGTAGCACGAAGTTTTTGCCTGAGAACACCCATAGTAAAATTTTCCGGAGAGAGAGGAGGGGGATGATCCCCCCTTCGTCAGTGAAATGAAACTTTTTATTTTTGAATTAATAACACAATACTATTTTACGCTTCCGATTTATAATTTTTTTATTTCAGACTGATGCCAAATTATCTTCTAATGGATATATAAAATTATCGGTTGGTGGCCTATGTATTTGAATATTTTCGAAATACACTTGGCGATTTTGCTTATAACATAAATGTCAGATATTTTAAGATACACTTCTTACTAAACAAATTTTTTGAAGTTATTATGAATGGATAAAAGAGACATCTTCTTTGAATTCAGTACTAAAACTTGACATTTCAAGTGCTTGTCAAAACTTTATACATGTTAACTAGATTCGCCATTTATCTTAAAAGTATATAATTTTAATTATTTGTTTATAAAAATGCAGTTTACATTTTAACAAAACCCGTATAAATCCAAAGTTTAATCTTTGCGCAATATTAAAAAAATCAACAAACTTTCGTAAAGCTTTTTAATTAGATTTCCTAGAAATACATATTTTGAGTATGCAGTTTTGTAGCCCTATAATACAAAAAAAACGCAAGTTTAAAATACATAGCTGCGACTTATCGTTGATTTTTAATATTTTTTTTTTTTTGATGAAGGCGTTGCTCGTCTTCTTCATTAAAAAATCGTCGAACATACTTAGATAATATGGAAGAAAATTACCGACATCGTCAAAAATGTGCCATACATCAACTGTAAATCACAGCTACTTTAAATTTGCACTCTATTAGACTAAAATTGAATGAGGTAAAAAACTGCAAAATATTAAGCATAAAATTGAAATAGAAAGTTCGAAATTTTTACGAAAACTTGTCGATTTTTTTTAATGTTGTTCAAAGATTTAACATTTAGTGTTTGGTAAGGAATAAACTATGTTTTTATAAACAAATAATTCAAATTAAAATATAATAAAATAAATAGTCAAATCGAGTCAATATAATAATAATAGTATCGTAAAGTTATGATATTTAAGAACATCTCTTTCTTAATGAACTGTTTCTATACGAAGCTGATTTCAACATTTTGTTTTAATAAAATTCAGTATCGAAGATATTCTTTCAAAACTTGCCCAGGAATGTGATATAATGGTTCGTTCAAAATCTTTTTTCAAAACTTATAAAGGCATAAACAAGAAGGCGAAGACAAAAAGAGAATACAAAAATTTCCCGCAGTGAATTTTCAGATTTTTAAAACGGTATAGTAATTTAATTTTTTAAATTTAAATAAAGCATGAAGACCCCATGGAATAAACGAGTAGATAAAAAATATATAACGGTAAAACTGGCACGTACATAAATATATGAAAGAATGAACTCAGGCGACGCCTCTAGCCATTGTGTGTCACAGATTTAAGTTATCGATGGACATTTTTTTTTCATCCCCCCCCTAAGCCTGGCTACGCCACTGGTGTAATTTGAGTTTAACTTTTTCATCATTTCGTTTGATCCCATATTGGGGTAATTTATTTAACTTATTAAAAAATTTGATTTTGATTTTCTTACATACATTCATATGGCACAAAGCTAAAACCATATTACACATCTACAGGGCAAGCTCTTTCATTTGACGCCTACCTCCTTTTTGAAAATCGAACGAACGATACAGATTTTATGACATGGTGTTAAATATTTAACGCAAACATCTCCGAACTAGATTAAGCAGTTTCACTTCGATTCGACAAAATTCGAACTAAATCGAATTTGCACCACCAAATTTCGAATCGAATAATCGAATGGTTGGGAAATGTTCGAAATTCGGAAAAAATCGAATTTCAACCCCCCACTACCCATCCCTAGTGGAGCCCAATTTAAATATGGAACGTGCGAAACGTTCATATTCATGCCTATTACGATATCCGACGGATGCCATCTGCACGGATCTAATCTGATTCTCACTGTCATAACAAGCGAGAGAGAAGTATTAGATTCGTGCGAATGGCATCCGTCGGATACCGTAGTAGACATGATTATCAGGAATAAGGGCGTTTTCCTCGCCCTTTACAATTTTATCCACACCCCTTAAGGCGCTGGCCCAACGCAGGCTTGCTTTGCTTGCTTCGCTTTGAGAACTGTCAAAAGTTATTTGGAATATACTAAAACGTATGAAGGGTGGCCAAATGGCAGCTTTGCTTCACTTTCTTTAAGCGCCTCAAAGTTTCAAATAGGCAATTGTTTTATTTGAAAGCGTTTCGTAGGCATGTTCCCGTTCTAAATCAATTCAAGCAATCTGCTGCACACTTATGTACAAAAATTTTCTTACGTAATTTAAGAAAAATATATGTATAATATTAGTAATTCAAAGTTTAACAAAAAGTAATCTATGTTTCCGTAATTATATTTAACATGTCGCTGGCTTAAAGTGGAAAGTTGCATAGTCCATTTTTATAAATTTTACAGGAACTTTGAATACAACATTTTGCGGGTTTAAAGCCAAGCAAAACTCCATACAAATCAGAAGAAATCGATCTCTGTTAAAAAATTTCGTACTATTTTGGCCTTATCGCATATTCGGGGCCTCTTTTGGACTCATAAAATTTATCTTTCATTGAATACAAACGAGAAAAAATAAAACAAGTACCTTAATCCTTAATATCTCGTACTTTATATATCAAAATTTAAGGCTTCATAAAATGTAGACTTATCAACTTTTCACACAAAGCCAGCGATATTTATGATGTCAAACTACTGGTAAGTCGTCTCTTGAAAAATCGATTTTTTTTGAGTTTGTTGTTTTTAATAAATGTACATACAGTTATGTGTGTATGTATAATTATTATCATTCCATTGAAATGCAAAAATTAATTCACATTCATATAAAAATAGATCTGAAAAGATTGATTTGTATTTTTTTTTTAATTTTCTGGAATTTTATGGCAAAATTATTCTTAGTGTAAGGAAACAAACCTTGACTTTTTAACTACACAGCTGTTTGCTTTGACAGCGTTCCAAGCCGCCATTTGGCCAAACGAGTTTTTAAAGTAAATCAAAGCAAGTTAAAGTAAGCAAGGCGTGCAAAGCAAGACTGCATTGGGCCAGCGCCTTTATTGTCTCCAAGCCTACGTTAGCTGAGAAAACGGCTTTGAATTTTTCCAACACCAATTTGGCAAGAGGTCCCTGCGCATCTATAAGCCGCATGGGCATGTGTATAATTTTTAATCTTTAAAAAAATATTGTAAATGCTATAATCACTTTTTTAAAAGGTAGAAAATGCAAAAAAAGGCAAATATCTTAAAAAAGGCAACATCAAATGTGTATATATGGAATCAGGGAAAGCTAAATCGTGGACATTCTTAATCGAGTATACTCTATCTCTTTAGCAGAAAAAAGGCAATTTCCATAATTTTCCTCGATTTATTACTTTTACTCGATTTATTCAAAAAAATTAAAGTAAAAGTATGAAAAAGCAGTTGTTTAGTTTTTATTCATACAACCCATTATCAGGAATAAGGGCTTTTTTTTTGGCCTGTACAATTAAAGATAGAAAAGGCAAAAAAGCAACAACAAATGTATAAGTATATATGGAATCGGGGAAAGCTAAATCGTGTACGTACCTTGGTGATAACGAAAGTGCCGAGTGGGCCAGAGTGCAAGGATACTCTTACTAAATTAATAAAGTATGCACTGAAAAATCGGGACTTAATCGGTACAAATATGAAAAATCGGGACACTTATACACTCAGAACAAGTAAGAGCAGCGCTGTCTTCGGCTATGCCGAAGGCTTCATACCTTTCATGAACATCTGCAAATTTTACTTTGACAGATTACTGCTTTTGAATACATCTGCATACATGGATAGAGGAGTTACATACTTATATAAAAAATCGCGTATAAACAATCAGAGGTATGGAAGATATACTTTATATGGCACCAATCTAAGTGATTTTCACTGCTATGTGATCGGTATGTAAACCGGTAACACAGTTTATTGGGTTTAGTTTCCTACATAAAGGAGATATATGGCAAAAACTGGTATCTGAACAATCAGTGCTATAGGAGATAAAGCTTATACAGCATAGATTTTGATGATTTTCTCAGTAGACGTTGTATTATTATTTATAAAATATCTTACGAAATTTATCGGTTTTAGCGGTTCAAATAAAGGAGTTTTAACGTAAAATCCCATATCTGAACAATCAGATGTATGGAAGATATATGTTGTAGTCATCCGATCCTTGTTATATTCACTGTAAGTATTCTGTAAATAATGAGTGAAAGTGGTGCGAAATTTCATGTTCCTAGCTGCATAAATGGAGGAGTTATGATAAAAGACCTCATATCTGAACAATCAGTTGTATGGGGTCTGCAGGTTATGGTGACCCGATCTTTGTTATTTTCACTGTAAGTCTTCTGTTGATAATGAGTGAAAACAGCGCGAAATTTCATGGTCCTAGCTACATAAATGGATGAATTATAACGAAAAATCTCATATCTGAACAATCAGTTGTATGGGAGCTATAGGTTATAGTTACCCGATCTTTTTAATTTTCACTGTAAGTTTTCTGTTGATAATTATTGAAAACAGTGCGGAATTTCATGTTCCTAGCGATATAAATGGAGGAGTTATAACGGAAAATTTTATATCTGAACAATCAGTTGTATGGGGGCTATAGGTTATAGTGACCCGATCTTTGTAATTTTCACTGTAAGTATTCTGTTGATAATGGGTGCAAGTACTGCAAAATTTCATGTTCGTAGCTGCATAAATGGAGAAGTTATAACGAAAAATCTCATATCTGAACAATCAGTTGTATGGGAGCTATATGTTATAGTGGTCCGATTCTTCCGGTTCCGACAAATGATTAATACATTACAAAAATACACCCACATACCAAATTTGATACGGATATCTTGAAAACTGAGAGACTAGATTGCATACAAACAGACAGACAGACGGACAGACGGACAGACAGACATGGTTAAATCAACTCAGCTCGACGTTCTGATCATATAAGTATACATTTTAATGGGTCTATCTCTTTTTGTTCTGGTACTTACAAACATCGGACCAAAGTTATAATACCATTTCATGCTCATGAAAGGTATAAAAAGGTTTAGTTATAATTACCAAGATTTGGTTATAGTGACCAAGTGGCATAGTTGGATATGGCGAAATAAATATCTAGTTCACGAAAGTCTGCAATTTACTTGAGACTTCTAGTTGGGACAAATGTATATTTGTTAATAATTAAAAAACGACTACCTTGAGTAGTCTTAGTATTATTATTAGTATTGTTAGTTGAATAAAATCATTGTTGAGCAAATATAAACAATGCTTTGGTTGATACAAATTTTCAATTAATTTTGTGAACTTGCTGTAGACGTGAATCAGCTAACCGTTTATTATTGGGAAAAAAGTTTCAGTTTGACACAAATAAAAATTTACTCTATGGTAGTTGTGTTTACTTTCTTCTTTTATTTGCATATATTAAGCATAAAAAATACATATGCACATATTCACATAAATAGTTACTAGTGTAAGTAATACATATGTATATGGTGGTAAGAATTTCCTAAAAAGAAACAATGAAACAGGAATAGTCGTGCGAAAACCCAGGTCAATATCTGCTGGAAGTGCTGGTTTAAGTATACTGCTTTGCTTTTTGCTTGGCTAAATAGATACTTTCAAATTATAATTCACATGAATTATATATCCACTGAGAAACCCCGGTTGGCATCAAACTTTATATTTTTATATAACTATGCGCACACCGAAACAACTCATGGCGATGGCAAAACTGATACTGAGACAAACCAGTGTGGGCATGTCATAGCACACACTTCTTTCTCTACCTAGCGCAGTGATCGACATGCCATAGCTTACTGAGCGCTCTGTGACCACTCATATTTCAAAATGGTTATCTGGTTTATAAAGCAATCGCATTTCTGGCTAGTATATTTCAGAACGAATGGATAAGGATTGAGCCCAGAGCTTGTGTGAGCAAATCCAATTTTTGGCAGCAAATGTCAGTTACGCGGTTTTGCAGAATGACGATACGCGGTTTTGTACTTTAAACGACGATATACATATATAAAGTAAATTATACTCTTTCTGTAGTAATATCTTTCATATCACATATTTTCATTTGTTAATTTAAAAGGAAAGAAGATTTCAATGCAGTTCAAAAAACTAAATTTGATTTATTTAAGGAGACTTTTATGAATTTTACTGAAAATACTTTAAATACACTCTAAAAAATTTTATTTATTTGCGCCTATTAAGAGAGGTAACCAGTTTCCTCTTTTAATGTGTGCAAATTCGCACGCCGTGTAATAAAATTAATCATTGCCTGTTTACTCTTACATACCAAATTTGTCGCAAGAGCAAAATTACACATAAAATGTTTAAACTAAAGTAATGTTTATTATTAGTACGAAATGAATAGTCCACTTGCAAACAGCGTTATGTGGTTTTATAATAGAAAGCCATAAATTTGAAAAAGTGACTACGACAACAAGTAACATTTAAATTGAATCTTTTTTATTATTACCTGAAAATTGGGATAAATAGGAGCCTTATAAAATTGTAACATAACTTAACATGTCATAAGATAACATTCCCCCCCTATTATGAATTCATACGATACACGATAAACGCTTGCATTCTGTTATCCCGTATTACGAATTTAAGTCTATCGTATGAAATCCGATAGTTAGCGTTTATCGTATATCGTAAAAATATGATATTGCCAAAAACGATAACTATCGTCTCAGCCGTTCGATTTCAGACGCTTGCAAGCGGTTCGCCATTTTTAAACGATAGATTGCTGTGCTAGTATACCAAATTAAAATTTGTTAATTATCTTGAGAAATTGGAATAATGTAAGTATTAAAATGAGCAAAAATAAATTATGAACTAGTTATAAACCCAACTCAAAAATTTCTTTAGGCCGAGAGTTGTGAGTACAAAGCATCAACTAGAGCGTCTTGCTTCGCTAATGGAGGAGAATACCGACCTCGCAGGAGGAATATGTCATAAAGCTGTCGCGAAACCACGTTGGGAAAAAATTACTCAGGAGCTGAACTCATTAGGACCACCAACACGATCATCAGATGCATGGCAACGAGTAAGCATATTAGTAGTGCGTATATTTGGAACTAAAAGACTAAAATATTTTATTACTGTAGGTTTGGAACGATTTAAAATATAAAACAAAGAAAAACAGCGCTCACAACCACGCAGAGAATTTAGCAACTGGAGGTGGGCCAAATAACACAGTTCCACTCTCAAATCTGGAAGAGACGGTGAACAGGCTAATGAGCTACACCACTTACAACAATCCGCCAGGCGAAGAATTTGGAATAGAAAATAATGACGATAATGAGTCCGTTACGGAAGTGGAAATATATTCAGACCACGATATCCCAGGGCCTTCGCGAAATGTGATACCTTCGCGAGAGCATGGCCGAAATAGCAGCTCTAACCCTAAAAGGAGAGAAGAAAAACAAATTGCACTCCTTGAGCGGCAGACGGATCAGCAGGCTGAATTTCAAAAGGAAACTTTGGCCACACTAAAAGAGATGAAACAAAGCCTTTCAAATATTGAAGTATACACAAAAAAACTTACTATATAAAAAAAGATAAATTCGCTATTTATAAGCAGGAAATGGAAAGTAAGAGAAGAGATAGGAAAGCGAAGTTAGAACTCAAGAAAAAACTTCTTGAGATCAAACAGAATATGTACGCAAATTGTTAGTTTTAAGTATGTAAATATATAAATTTATAAAGTGTAGTGTAGTGGACTGAATTTTTTAATTTGATACATTTACTATTAACTACGAATGTGATTTTATGAAAAAAAAGTG
>NW_023464893.1:0-168 GCF_013731165.1 Rhagoletis pomonella
TCACCTCACCTCACCTCACCTCACCTCACCTCACCTCACCTCACCTCACCTCACCGCACCTCACCTCACCTCACCTCACCTCACCTCACCTCACCTCACCTCACCTCACCTCACCTCACCTCACCTCACCTCACCTCACCTCACCTCACCTCACCTCACCTCACCTCA
>NW_023464893.1:268-9789 GCF_013731165.1 Rhagoletis pomonella
TCACCTCACCTCACCTCACCTCACCTCACCTCACCTCACCTCACCTGCGATGCAAATAATAGATAAAATTTATTTGTTAATTTGAGATTTTATAAATTTAAAATAACTCAACCCAACTATCTTAAGTTTAATAGATCGACACATGGAATGTTTAAGAAATTAATCAAGAGAAGTTTCGCTTCCACAGCGCGGCACGCGGTTTTCTAAATAATGGCGGTCGCCTCTCGACAAGCAATGACAAACCTTTGCCGGTACGGTGTGACAAAATCAAAGCGCATACCACAAATTGTACGAGAAGCTTGCCAAGTATTTAGCAAATATATGAAAAGCCAGGTGTTTGTTTATATACACATACATGTAGTATATATGTATATCGTCGTTTAAAGTACAAAACCGCGTATCAGCAAAATACAAACGCGCGTATGTGAGGTTGCATAAATTATTTTTTAGAGATTAAAAACAATCATATTTCAAAATGGTTCTTATTTTTATAAAGCAATCGCATTTCTGGCTAATATATTGCAGGACGAATGGACAAGAATTGAACCAATGGCTTGTGTGAGCAAATGTCAGTGACGCGGTTTTGCAGAATAACGATACGCGGTTTTTTACTTTAAAGGACGATATAGCATTTTAAAAATATTCATTACTAAATATATGATCTTGTGGTCTGAACAACAGATATGGCATGCACAGTGGCACATACAGTTACTGTAACAAGCACTAAAACGATAATTGGCCTCCCTAATAACCGTAGTAAAAAGTGGGACAGAGCATCTCAGTAAAGAATAGATCCAATAAAAACATTGAAATCTGCACAAGCAAATATTTAAATAAAAAATATAAATTTATACTAAAAAGTTTGAAAGCTACTTAAATATGAGTGTATGTATACGCCTCGAAATAAGCATACTAATGATAACATCTCCATAATATGTATATATGTATGTATGTATTTAGCTATATAGTAAGTATATGCTTTTAACAGCAAGAAGAGCTTATAACTACCAACAAACCATTGAACTCACAGCAAAGTTGTTAGGTGGCAGATACTATCGACAACATCGCCATAACCACCGAACAGCTGCAATTTTTTCTGAGCTCCACTAATAGTCTCAATGGCTGACTTTCTCTGTTGCTGAATACTTAAAGCGACACACCCGAAACACACACTTAATACCTAACATAAAGTGAGTCAATGAACGGTAATGCACTGAACGCGAAAAAAAATTAAAGATTGCATAGCAAAGCATCCACCGACTCGCAAAGGCGTGGAGAATCCAACAAACGCGGCTATAGAATACAACAATCTTCGTGTCGATTTTTATTGTTTTGCTGCACCTTAGTGCATTAGACACACACTTTCTTAGATACTTTCACATGCTTTGTTACAAAATATTTCAACATTTTGCTTTGCTGCTTGCACTATGGCTATAAGCTTTGCGGAGAACAATTTATGAGGGCTGATTATATTGACAAGGTTAGCGATATATCAGTCAATTTCATTGAAGTATTTACAAGTATTTGCGGTTTTGGGATCTAAGTATAATGTTATATGTCAATGCATTGCTATAGTTATAAATAAGTAGAAGCATGTGGCTGTATACGTATGAATGCAAGCACATCTGAAAAATAGAGAATTTCTATCCAAAGTACTGGAGGAAGTAACAAAAACATCCACGCGATAAATGTTTATATGTAGTTTTATGTAAAATTTTTAAAGTTGGCTTACAATCAAAAATCGCACTACTACTTTCCATATAGTTTGTGCCATAATGTTACAACCCAGTCCAGTTGGACATAAATCTTTTATTTGATACAAAAGCAGGTTTTAGAGAAAGAAGCCAGATTTCTTGGAATAATTCAACCAGCTAGTCTAAACTTGAATCGGCACGACTTTCTACAGCTTTGATAACTACACTAAAAGGGCTGATCCAGCAGCGAATGAGGATAAGATAAAATAGAAGCCGGAACACACCTTACTGCTGGCAATTATAACTATGAAGTATTGAAGGAGAACGTCTACCCAGGATCCATCATCAACACCAGCAACATGTCAGCCGAGCGAAATATTTTCACAGTATCTAACGACGGCGTTAATGGCCAAACGGGTGTGAGCCCTATCTTGCCAAATGGTAAAATTTCTCATTTAAAGGTACCCCAGTGTGGCCTTGCTTACGGAGTAAAAAAAGTTTATCATGCTTTCTTATGTAATTATCTGAGATTTGTATTGCGGAGCTAAATAGTTTGAGCCGTGGGTTCAAAATAAATAAAAGTACTAATTTGAAACGTTCTACAAAGCTTCGGCCTCTCTTATGTTTTACGACAATTAAAAACTTTACTAAAAGTACCATATTCAAATTTTATAATTTTATAGAATGTAATTATGAGGTATTTCAGTCTGAAGGTATACATGGGCAGTCCTTTATTGCCGAGGATGATGTTCCAATATTAAATTATTATTATTATTATATAGCGCCATCTGAGTGGAAGAGCGACCTATCTCGGCAGCCAGTTCGAAAACGCCCTATCTCAGAACGTCTTACTTCAGAATTTGATTGAAGAATGCCCAATCTCACAATTCGGTACAAAAACGCCCTATCTCAGCTGAAAATAAATTGGAAAATGTGCTCAGATAGAGCGTTTCTGAATCGGCAACTGCGAAAAGGCGTTCTTCAAACAAACTCTGAAGTAGGGCGTTCTTGAAAAGTTTGCTGAGATAGGGCGTCGATCTTCCACTCAGGTATCGATATGTGTTTATATATGTATTCACATTGCGTCTTTCTAATGTATATTGCGTCTTTTCAATGTAGCACTTCCTAAGGATTTTTGTTCCATATTTCAAATGCTTAAGTGTAGTTCGTTCTGCTCTAATTAAGCAGTTTCATTAAAGCCTTTTATTAAGAACAGATAAACTGTTTGGTTCGACTGTTCTTGACCCCAAGAGTGCTTAGAACAATCTACATGATTTTGAAGTACCTATTATATGGAAATCCAGCGCCGGTGTTAACTAATAAATAATTAATTAAAATAATTGCTACATGTATGTTCATACAAGGACTATACATATGTCCAAACACTTGATTGGAATTGACTGTTCGGCAAATATTATAATATGAACAGCCTTATGCTGGATTTCCACTAGGTATTAAATGGCAAAAATGACAAATGACAAAGTCGGGCATTAAAAAATAATCGTGTCATTACATTAAAAAAATTGTCATTAAGTTCATTTCCACATGGCATTTTTTTAAAGGGCATATATTTTTTGTCATTTCAATACCTAGTGGAAATTCGGAATCAGAAGTGTTATTATTTGTATTTAACGGAGCTATCGGGTATTTCGCCGTTTAGGATTATTGGCACGGAGCTTTCGATTTATTCAGTTTTTTCTTTTAAATTTTCGGATTTTATAGTTTTAAGCAGAGAAAATTTTAATTTCATTTAATTTTTGAAAAAATTTTTTATACAATTTTTTTCTTGTACATATTAATTAAATTATCTTCTGATTTCTAGATCTTTTTGTTGTAAAAATATATATTTTTTTTAATATCATTAAATTTTTATATATTTATTTTACTTTCTTTTTCAATTTAACTTTTTCGGAATTTTTTATTAACTTAAGATTTTATTATTATTTTTTTAATATTATAAAATTTTTTTAATGTAATGTATTTTTTATGTCAGAATAGCGTAAGCGACATCTTTTTCAATTTTCAATATTTCCAGAGCATCTAGATGCATTTCTGCATCAAAAAGAAATTTTTGAAAAATATGTCGCTTACGTTACTTTGGCAGTTAAGGGTCGATATATTTATTTTTATTTAATTTAATTTGTACTTTATTTTATTTTATTACTAAAAGGCAAGCAGAGTAACCCTAAGATTCCCTCTTTAGTAAATCTTTCAATTAGTTTCCCGAGAGCCAGAAAACATTTGCCTTTCGTAAGACTATGGTGACTTGAAAGGACTGCCTTTTGTCAGAATGGTCCTACTACTGGTTGCTTGGCTTTGAAGCAATGCAATAACACTATTTACATACGTTAGTTTTTGGACCTTTTGAACTTGCCTGAAAATACATAGTTCGAGTTCTATATTTTGCATACCAATTTTGATCCGGTGTAAAAATCGCTTATTAAAATATGCACTCGCTGTTGCAGGGAAACTCTTACAGGTAGATTTTTAAATTTTTGTAACTTTCACAACGTGCACTTGCAACAAAACCGTAAGTGTGAGTGTGTTCCATAAGAATTCCACCTAAAAGTAGCAGTTGACACACCTCAAAAGCTTTTCACAACAAGAGGTTAACAAGTCGCATGACAAACAACAACTGAAACAAACAAAGAAGTGTAAAAGTAAGAAGATAAAAGAATTAAGGACCATTGCAACACAAGCGCATGTAAAGCTACAAAAAAAAATTCGTATGCTCTTAAGCTTAGTTGTAAAAATGAAAGAGCATAAAAACTTGCATTGCCAAAAGAAACTTTGTGTGTTGCAATACACAAATTCCAATTCAAAATTCAAAGCATTCCAAGTTATTTATGCATTGGCAAAAGCAAAATTGCGCACAAGTACATACCCAGAAATTTGCGGTTAGATGACGATGCCACAGTTGGCAGCAGCAACGCTAAACCAGCCGCGTATCGCGTCAGTTATGCGAAGTATGCCAGCAGCAACAAAAGCCACAGTGCTGATGCAACATGGGTTAGTGAGTATGTGAAGGAATGCACCCACATCCATTTATATTTAGATATATGTATGTATGTAAAGTCTACATATTTAGAAGTGTAAATATGCATATACTTTGTACATAAATAAATTCGAGCGTTAGTTTATGCAATACGTGCAATCAGATATATTGTCGTACTGGCTCATATCTCATGCAACGAGTTGCACACCTTAAACTATCTTCATTCATACATAAATATGTAGATATAGAAATTCATATTCATACAACTGGCTCTCTCAAAAACAGTTATGTAAACAGAAGTTGGCTATAAACGTTTGGCTGAGGATTCTAATGAGATTACCTATAAGTGCAACACTTGCGCTCACACACCACTAACACCAACAACAACATCCACAATAACAAAACGAAGCTGCAGTTGAGGATTAAAGTTCCTCTCCGGAAGTTAACATTATCCCTCACGTGAAGTTGGTTTTTTACTTTTTTATTTTTGTTGTCCTGGATATTGCTCAGTTGTGCATGCAACTTTGCAGCTCATCGTTTTTGGTCATAGAAATTGCAACACTGTAGCCGCGCATTGGCGTTATTAGTTGCAAGTTGTGAAAAGTAACTGGCTTCTACTTTTGCAAATTACTTCGAGCTAATTTGATTTTTCTTTGTTTCTGTTTGAATTTAGCGCTGATATTCGTTGTTTTTCTACAAAATAACTAATTGTACAAACTTGCATACATAGTTTTGGCCAGAAATCGTAGTCAAGTTGCATTGGTAAGAATAGGTAGACGAAGTTGCAATATTGAGTTGTGAAATGGCAATAAATTATAGCAAGCAGAAAATATTTTATTTTTTGCTAGGTACTATTGGCGGCCGCTGTGTAGTGGTTAGCAGTACGCGCTACCATTCCGCAGGGCCTGAGTTAGCTGTCACTGCAGACACGTAAACTCCTTCTCCTCTAACTATTTTCCACCACGTAGTCCATAGCGTTGAGGATTTCAAATACCTCAGCCTGGAAGACCGAAGCATATTCCACAAGAGAAAAGATAATTTTATCTCCATTATTTTCGATAAGACCGCAGATCCTGACTCAGAGTCAGTTTTGCAGCCATCGGTAAATATTCGACAATATGTGAGGCCGGGTTCAGTTATGCAGTTCATTATATAATCTCTTCAACAAAGTAATGGTGACGACAGTAATTTCCGCCTCATACCAACATCCGATTCTTTTTAGTCTGAAAAGGGCCTATAAGGCGTTCCCACGAATGAAGACACAAAATGACGGCAAAAGCAGCAGTGCGCCAAGAGCAGCGCCATGTGTTGCAGAGAAAGCTCCTGTACTTCACATGGAAATCGAGAGTCTGCTTCAGAATACCACTGTATAAATCCAGAGGACTTCCGTTGGTGACAGAGCCCACGTTTTGCCAAAAACCTGTTTACATTGTCAAAATGCCGCCAACACTTTGGAGGTCTTGTGCTTCACGTGAGATTTCCACGATAGTATTCTCTCCAATATTACTCCCAGATAGTTCAGTTCGGAAGAAGTCCGAATTGTGATTCCTTTAAGTATGATGGTAAAAAGACCTTCTCGTTCTAGTGAAGAGCACAACACTAGTTTTGGTTGGGTAAGCGGTGATCTAATTTCCATTACAGCAAGTGTCAACCATATTCAGTATTGTCTGTGCTTTCTTGCAAAAAGCCGACAAAGATGGGCCCGTGACTAGACAGGCTACATCATCTGCATAGACTTGAGTGTATATATCAGAGTCATTAAGAGTGACAAGCAGAGAATGAATTACCAAGCAACAGGGCAAAGGGGAAAGCACACCTCCCTGAGCGTAGCCCTTGGTTATTTCGCACGTGACATATTGACCTCCTCCTGCATGAAAAGAAAAACTGAGGATTTGATGAGGGCGCCTACCTACGAAGACTCGATAGCATATTTTATGACATCTTCACTCTCCGCAGTTCTGGAACAAAATAGTTGCCCAGTGATTCTCGCACTCCCTTCTTCTCCTGCCGAGGAAGAGGAAGGTGTAACCATCACCCGATTTCGCGGAAACTGAGTGCCTAGAAGAACAGAGAGATCTAAATCCGAGTTTCCGTTAAAAAACCATCAAACCTCTTGAGTTAGTCCACTTTTGTGGCGTGGTCCTTCCTCAGAACTTTTACCAACCTATCTGTTTTAACTAAGGTTTCAATCCCCTTGCAGTATTCTTTAAAAGAGGCCCTTTTTACAGAAAGAATTAGCTGTTTATACTATCTTTGCGTGCAGCGATAGCGTTCTCAGTCCATCTCAAAATTAGTTTTGAGGGCCTGTTTAAGAAGTTTTCCCAACTTATGAAGCTCCTTGTTCCACCAGCGAACAGGCGTACGGCTAAAAGGTGGACGAGAGGAACAAGCTTTATCCATAATAGCACGTAGGACAGCGGTTAAATTAACCACCGCCTCATGAATGGCTTGACTGAATTGTATTCTAGGTGGCATCGTGGTCTGGTTCCCAAGCTGCTCCCTTAAAAACGCATTGGTGCAGAGCAAATGGCCAAGTTGAAACTCTTGTATCTATGGTCCGAGGTAGAATCTTAGAACTCTCAAGTTTAGGACTGAACACCCAAAGCGAGAATTAGATAGAGTAAGGTCAGTAACCTACTGAGTATGCGACAATAGCGAAACAATGATTATATTGTATTACAGGCGAAGTAATTGTGACAATAGTCATACGATGAATTCTGTAAATGTTGTGGGAATAGGGCGTTTAGACTACTTAGCTATCATTTTCCCAAAGTTTTCTTTTTTTTTTCAATTTCTTAGTTAGGTTAAACAAATCGGAGTAATGATTTTGATTACAACTACATATAAGCTAATACTTAATCCACTACATTTTGTAAAGCTTATTCCTTTATGGACGATCCTTTCAAAATGGTTTTTGTTTGCTTCAGTTAAATCTGATTGTTTTTAAAGCAGCGTATCAATAGTTAAGCAATGCAGAAGAGGATTAAGCTTCAGTTGCATGTGTAACACATGCCCGCGACAGAAATTAAACAACTCACAACTCGCACCCAAGACTTTTTTATAAAAATTTTTCTCAACAACTTTGAAACTTATGCAACTTACATAACTATTAACTGAAAAATAGTGAAATGTGGCAACAAGAGCACGGTGGAATAGAAAAACCTCACCAGCACTTCATAGACCACAAAAGTTCGCGCGCTCGGTTTGTCTTCCTTGCCAACCACTGACCATTGGTCATGCTGGCGGTGCTGCTGCTACTAGTGCTGCGGTATTCATCCCATTCGCCTTGTTTGTGTCCCTGTGGCCGTATCCATGTGCCAGCCAGCCATATAGGCGAACACAGCCGCATTGCCACAAGTTTGTTTAGCATAGTTTTTGTTTCACTATTTTTGCTTTTTCATTTTAACCGAGCTACTATTTATTATTGTTGTTGCTGCCGCTGCAACACTTGTTTGATTTGTTTTTATTTTCATATTATACCAATTTACTGACCACCAACGCTTCATTTTGCAAAGGAAATGAACTTGTTGGCCTGGCCTTTGGATATTAAATGTGTGGCTTTTGGTGGTCCACACAGTTGGGAGGCGTTGGAGTCATATGCATGTTTATGGGCTTATTTTTGTTTATGTATTTCGGTGGCTGCATGAAAAAGGGTTCAGTTAGGCAGCTGCCATGCCAAACTTGCTATCTCTGTAGCTGTTAGTTAGTGTATCTTCATTTCTATGCAGCCGAACTCCGTATAACGCAATACGTACATACATACCACATAATTTTTGCCTATATCTGCATCGCACGTTTTGTTTCTCCATCCTTCGTAGAACTCATAAATTTTGCTGGTTGTGGTACTGACGCATCCGCGTCGACTGCTTCATTTGCTTTGCGCCGCCAATAGTTGGTTTTTGTTGTTTCCCTTACACAGTATCACTCTGCTTACATCCGTTGCCCTATTACAAATATGTAGAGATATATATGTGAATTGTGTATACAAGTTGCTAGCCCCAACTCACTTCTTACAAAAGCCATAAGCTCGCATACATCTACAAAAATAAAAGCGATAGGAAATTTGGCTTACTCAACACACAGCAGCACTAAAAAAAAGCTAACAGGATAGTAGCTTCTGGTTGTTTCGGCGATTTCGCAATTTGTTTGTCATAACTGCAGGCATTTCAATGGCTACAAGGTGCGAAAGGAATATTAACGCCACATCCTCTATGTACACTTTCCTTCTACAGCGAGGCGACAATTTCAGTTCATAAATCTTGTTGTGCATATTGGGTAATGTGACATGATAAAGCAATAATTATTCCTCGCACTCTGATGATGTGTATATCCATATGCATACGTATATACAGACATACCTACATATGTATGCTGGTAAGTGGACCCACGTTGGAAGCATTGACGCAACTTGGGTTGGTTCATAGTGCTTTCGGCTGCATTGTGGCCTAGTAGCAGTTGCAAGTTGAGTTGCAGTATATTACGGTGAATTCGAGTGAGATTAGTTTGGCGTCAAGTGGTTAAATATGTAGATATGCATACCGTTATGTATAGGAATTAATCAATGACAAATATGCATTTGAATCAGTGGATTATTTATTTGAGATAAATGGCTTAGATAAGTCTACCAAATGTCCTGCATGCATATTAATATGCTCGATTTGAAATATATCACCATCGATTTAGAATGACTAATTAGGCATTTAAACATGCAATAAATTTACTAAGAAATGTCTATCCATTCAAAATTAGTTCAAAGATTGCTACTTGAGCTTTGAGTCCGAAAAATTTCAGAGAAAAGACACACTTATTTTCTTCCCATGTCTTTGAAGTAA
>NW_023464894.1:0-9787 GCF_013731165.1 Rhagoletis pomonella
TGTGGAATATTTTCGTTATGCCGGAATGCTAGCATTTCCTAAAGGGATACTATATGGACATGCATACTTACATATATACATATATAGGGAAGTATGTTCTCTAAAGCATTTATGAAATCGGAGATGTGAGTATGAAAGGAAAACAAAATTGGCGATAAACAAAAATACAGAGTAAGGCAAAAGCATGTATACATATGTATGCACATAAATATGTACATATATAGTTATTCGCAGCTCAACGTCGATTAAGTCGCTGATAAGCAGAAACGCTGACCGCAGCAAAGTGACGTTTGAGAGTGAACCTTTGTTTAGTTGGTGATTTGATAGTGAACGATTTAGTGTGTGACTGATTGTGACAATAGACGGTACAAGTAGTAAATAAGTAGTGCATACGAAGAACGAAGAAGCAAAAAAAAAAAAAATGCTTTCGCGCACAAAATTGCTCTTAGTATTGCTATTAGCGGTAGCAACAACAACTCAAGCAGCAATAATATCGTCGCTTAGTACATCGAAAATTTCGCCGGAAATGATCAACGAACTAAAAGATTTTCTTGACCTGATACCCGCGGCCACAGTGGACGAAATCGTCGCCAAGCACTACATCATCGATTCGAATTTCCGTGAAGTGCTCAATTATCTACGCAGCACGCAATTTACAGAGCTGATGCAGCAGGCCGAGCAAATACCAGAAGTTGCCGAGATTTTGGCGTATTTGCATTTGCTTGTGCCTGATGCTGAAGCTGATGCAGTCACTTCCAACCAAGGAGGCGCCACATATGGCACGGTGAATGCGAGGTCATCCGTTGAGCAGCTGCAGCTTGAACCGCAACTCGATTTTGTATTGCTGAATGAGTTGAACGAAGAGGAGGATGAGGTGAAGAAGAGCAAGCAGGGCGATGCTGAGGCAATGCATTTGAGTTATGTTGCACTCGCCTCGCACTCAGTGCCGCCGCCACCATATGCCCACCACTTACGCACGTTTAGCAGTTTTGTGGAGGAGCTTTTGAAGCACTTGCCTCGCGACCAATACGTGCAATTGATTAATCAAAAGCGTCAGCAGAATCTAGCGTTCGCGCAATTTTATGCAGCTTTGCGCAGCGCCGAGCTGCGTCCGATGGTCGATGTAGCGTTGGTGAGTACCGACGTAAACCCGGCTGTGTGTTATGCGTCATCGGCTAGCTGGTTGGATGGCTGACTGGACTAGATGCCGATTCGGTACAGCCACCGCCTGACATATTGCAAATTGAAAAGTTTACGCATCACTGCTGATTTGTTTTTGTTCTATTTTTCTCTCTTCTATGCTTTTCACTTTGCTTTCGCTTTGCATGCCATTTTGCAGAAATCTTCTAATCTAACGACAATAATTAAAACGCTGACTTCCAACGGTGTCGATGTGCAGAGCTTGGAGGCCACTGCATTTAAAGTGATTTCCTGGGGTCCCGTACCAATAGCTGTGTCGGGTTTTAAAAGGATGCGCACTTTGGCATTTATCTGGAGCACGCATTTACAATATTGATTGAAATGAGCGCAGTGAAAGCAAGAAATTTGCTTTTCAATTGAAATAGTGCGCTACGATTTTATGCCGTTGTATGTATGTATGTTAGTATTTATAAAAAGTTTTATAAAGCTGAAAATGGAAGTAACTATCCAATAAACGACGTTGAAGTAAGCGTGCTTATAAATCAATATTTCCCAAACGTTTTTTACAAGATAATTCACAACTTTACAAAAATCAAATTTTTTACAATTTGTTAATGTTGCTGATATAAATGTGAAGTAAGGTAAGTTCTATGCTCTCATAGTCTGCGCCATGGTGAAATCATAATAAGGTGTGATCGATAG
The DNA here is from genome assembly GCF_013731165.1 of Rhagoletis pomonella. Classification (NCBI taxonomy): domain Eukaryota; kingdom Metazoa; phylum Arthropoda; class Insecta; order Diptera; family Tephritidae; genus Rhagoletis; species Rhagoletis pomonella. Next base: position 1,843 of record NW_023464894.1, read on the forward strand.
CAACATGTTTGTTGTGATTTTGACAAAGTCGGATGTCTTATTGGCGGTGTTGCCGATCCTCCTTTATATGATACTATTTGTATCGAGAAATAGTATCTCAAATCCTCTATTTTTGGTTTAAAGCATTTTTTTAAGAAATTAGTGTTTTTAGAAAATATTATTATTTAAATTGGCTGGCTTGGTAATACAAAAATCGTATGAAAATTCGATTTTTAATAATGAATAACTTTTTTTTTCATTCTCATTATATTAAACCAAATGGACTAAGGCAATTTCCTATAATGCTTGTAATGTTTTTTAGATAGATTAAAACACATTAATATGTATAACAAATAACAAGAGTTATAGGTTTATGTATGATCAAATCTAGTGGAACTATCGGTTCAAACATATAGTCAGGCTTAAAACCATATAATACACTACATTTTAAAATGGTATGCACAAACGTAGTAAAAGTTGTAAAGATTTAGTACTTTTCCTACTCCCTCTAAATGCGTGACCGGAATAGAAATGCCGAAAAAGTGCAGTGAATCTACTGATCACACCTTCTTATGATTCCACCATGGTCTAAGTTAGACATTTCAAAACAATTTCGATTTTAGTAACTACTGAAGATTATTCACTCAAAATTGACATTTACAATAATATTTAGACGAAAAATAAGAATATTATAAAAGTTTGGGAAAAGGGCGTGGCACCGCCCACTTATGATTACATACGTATATGTTCTCGGTAACCGTTCTACCAATTTGTACCAAATTCGGTACGGTTTTTGTGCTTGCCACATAAAAAAAAAAAAAAAAAAAAAAATATTGAAATCGGACTTAAATTACGGCCACTTTTCATATAACGGTCAATAAATGCTTGAAACTTCTATATTTCGAGATTTAATTCAAAATTGATACTAACAACAATCCTTTGAAAAGAAGTAATGGATTTTTGGAAAATAGGTGCTATACCGCCCACATATGACTATGTAAGTTTATCTCATTTTGTCTAACTGAACGTTCTATTGAAGATGTTTAAAATAGGGGTAAAACCGCCCCTGCTTCCATGTAGCGGCAGTTTTCGGAAAGCTGAAACACATATCGTCGTTTAAAGTACAAAGCCGCGTATCAACACAATGCAAAAACCGCGTATGTGCATAAATTATTTTCTAGTGATTAAAAACACTTATATTTCAAAATGGTTCTCTTTTCTATAATAATAATATAATAATAATATAATAAAATTATTCAATAGCATTTCTGGCTAGTATATTTCAGGGCGAATGGATAAGGTTTGAGCCAGGAGCTTGTGTGAGCAAATCTAATTTTTGGCAGCGAATGTCAATTATGTGGTTTTTCAGAATGATGAAACGCGGTTTTGTACTTTTTATTCAGTATTGTTTATTTTATATTTTGTATTTCGTATTTTTTATAACGTATTATTCATTTCATCGGAACCGGCAAAGTCAGATCAAAAGGATCGCTCAGATATGAGTTTTTTTATATAACTCCTCTATCTATATATGTATGCAGTGAAAGTAAACATTTTGTTAAGCCCCCAAACAACTAAATTAAAATAACTAAAAGTATAATTGTATTTGCGTGGTAAAATAACCAATTTTGTTACGCAAACAGCAAAACTTCCAAACATAAGCCTTTAGCATCTTTGTCCCGAACAACAAAAGCACAGGATTTAAAACTTAAATAATCTCCTGAATTTCTACTTGAAGAGACTGCTGCAGACTTCAAGAGGCAGCGTAAAATAACAAATCACATCACAAACACCCCGTGCACACAAATTCTTTCTTGCTGTACAACCTTCCAACTGTGCCACTCCCGCCACCAACACCCTGCCTGCTGACTCTACAATGACCCGCTTAACGCTAAACTATATTCAATTTGCACTCATTTGCATTACACTGTTTTCGGCGGCGGCGGTTGCACTTCTTGTGGCTGCAACTGTGGCCGCGGCTGTGTGTTTGGATATTATGCAAATTGTATTGCGCACTTTTAGGCGCACAAGTGCCAGTAAATCTTGTAATTGTTTTTTTTTTTACGGACCCACACTCTTGTTAGCTGGATGTACTAGTAGATATGTAAATTCTTACATTGGTGTATGTGAATGTGTCGCAAAATATCACCGCACTTTCTTTCGTGTTTTACATTTTACAACCAACGAAAAGGGCAGATTTCTAAGCGCAGACCAAACAAATGTCTTAAGCGGCGTGAGTTTGTTTTTGGTTTTTTTTTTGTCGGAACGAGAAGGAGCAATGGAAGAAAAGTAAATTTTTTGCATAGCCAAAAGCGCAGCTCGGGTCGCCCAGCGCTAAGGGAGGTGACTGCGGTGTGTCAAGCATAATCGCCCATTGGACAAGGCCACAAGTGCACTTGAGCACTTTTTGAAATGAAATGGAAATGAGCGTGACGCCTGGCGGGTTTGCGAAGGTAATCAGGCGCGCCAAGAATTTTGTGACGCTGTGGGAGTGAGGCCATCATCGGAGGAACAGCTGTCTCCGACCGACTGAATTACTTTTACTTGTAACTACTTCTACAACAAATCTACTGGGTGTACAAGCTGCTGTTGCATGGACCTCTCAGGTTGTTTAGTTGCTGGTAACAGAATACTTAAGCATGCTCCAACAAGTATGTGCACGTTCATCTCCATATGTACTACGTATCTATGTACAAACATATATTGATGTATGTATGTTTGGGTATTTTATACGTGTTTCTGGGCATTTGAAAATTATGCTATGTCTTTCTTAGCACTTTGCCTGCATTTGGAAACATACATACAATATGAGGATGTAGTATGTGGTAATGCATTTGAGCACACACCTTGAATGACTTTAGGAATTAGAATTTCAAAAATGAAATTCTGTCTCATGACTTACAGAGACCTATAAAAATCAAGTAGCACTTTGTGCGGCACAGTGCTGCAAATCTAATTATTTTATGAACAAATAATATGTGGAATGATCATTTTCCTTTCTTTGGTGCAAAGCCTTTGCATATAATAAATAAATGATTTTACATAGAATTAGTGCAATTATGATGCATTTCTGGCGTAATTGAGGCCCAAATTTACAAGAAGGTCGACTTTAATACCCTGGGGACTTTCGAGAATAAAAATCTTTTTTTTGGTTTTTCTCAATTGTTATTCAGATAAAAATGTTATGAGCTTGGAGATATCTAGAAGTCTGTCAAACATATTTTATTTAGTTCAACAGATTTATAAAATTCAGTTTATTTATTTTTTAAATACAATAAAGACTAGAAAAATTCAATAATTTTTTTTTAGATTCCAAAATTTTATGGTGCACACTTCTTTGATATATTTCTTAGTTTTACTCCAATGCACACTTTATTTGTCCCACAGTGCAACGAATGCATTTAGCTACGCCAAGTCCATTTGTGCGCAATATGTCCTGCCGGCAGCTCTGCATGGAAGGCTACATTCTGTAGCTGCCGCATATGCAAGTACATATGTATTATGTATGTATGTAGGTGTGCATGTACATATGTACGGTTAACAACTGCAGCATGCCACACGAAATCGTGGAGGTTGCGGCAATGTTAACGATGATGCCTGTAGCTGTAAGTAGAACAAATCACAAATTTGTAGTGTCGGAAAAAATATGGGCGCATGGCGCTTTGGGTGGGTGGGTGTGCAGTACCAGTGGCGCACGGCTCGCATAATGAAGACATACAAAATTATATGCATACATATTTAGGTATGTGCGTGTGTGTGTGATAGGGACATTCTGAGCGTTCGTTGCCGCTTGGTTGCGTGAATGTAGAGATGTAAGTGTGGCTGTTTGTTTTTACTGCGGTACGTGTAAAACTATGCGAATGTCTTCATTTCACATTCCAACGATGGCTACGGCCGAGACTGCTATCGGCGTGGCACACGTGGTGTACGTTTGTATGTTTGTTGGTTTGTAAGTAGAAATGGCGGTTGGAAAAATACTAGCTGGAGAGTAATACTACTTACTTGCACTACATATGTATGTATATAAATACTTCATAACATACATACATATATGGGCGGATATATTAAAACGCATTTTTCTGTACATTTTACATTTTTCCTATCGCCTGCATCTGGGGACATTCACGTCATCAGCACAAGACCTACCATGCTTATACCTATTGGCCTATCTCCTACCTCTACCGCCATTCTGTTGCTCTCATTTCTTTGATTTCTTTTAGTCACTTGGCGACTTTGGAAAATTATGCAAAACTATTTGTGTATTCACGATGTTGACAGGTTTTTAGTATATTTTTTTTTTTCGCCCACATAAACTAATGACTTATTCCTTTGAGGACTACTGAGTGTGTACAATTTAGTTGGCGCCTCCTTCTGGATTTAGCGCACACTTGTATTTGTGTCACGTGCTCAGTGAATTGAAGCGTTGAAATAAAATAACATAATTAGTTTTTCTACGAGTATATATGTAAGTATGTATTCTCTTTAGATGTTATTAAATTTCAAAGGAATTTGGATAGTTTTGGTTTTAATTTCGAGGCGAGTTTTTGCTCAATGAAAATAGTTGATTCTGTAGATTTCTGATGTCACATTATATCAATTAGGTTAGGCTAGCTGGTCTGAGGTTCTAGTCAAATTTTATATGTAAGCCGTTTTAAAAGAGTTTTGGTACATAAACATTAGGCTTGGGTAGTTCTTGAACTAAAGAACTAGTTCATCTCAATGAACTAGCTCACTAGTTCGGTCTTTTCATTGAACTACATTTTTCACTACTAGTTCTGATTTTGGATCACGATCCAAATACTGACAATAAATATTGAACATGTAGCAGGCGCCTTATACAATTTTCCCAATTGTTCAAAGATACAAAAAATCTTGATATGGCAATCCTTTTTTTATTTGTACGCCAAAAGCAGATTTCACGGAAATATTTTCATTTGCATATTGTGTATTTGTGTCAATTGGAGATATAGAAAGTATATTTATTATTATACAATATCGAAAATTTTTATTGACTAATTTTTACTATGTGCAGATGATTGGAATGAGAAAGCGGAGTGCAGTATGGTCCCACTTCATTGAAGTAAATGATAAGAAGGCAAGGTGCCGGTACTGCCAAATAAATATCAGTTTTAAATGTGGGTCGCATGGCAATCTACAGCGGCACATGAAAGCCAAGCACCCGTTCATCTCAATCGAGCACCAACAGTGTGAAGAGAGGCAATTGGAAAAGGAGTCAGCGCAGGAGCAAGGACAGAAAGCAACACAGGCAATGCGGGAGTTATCACAGCCAGAACCAGCACAGAGAACGAGCGAGCAACATACTGTGGCTGAGCAACCAACAATTTCACATTACGTAGATAAACCATCAACGGGCAGAAAAGCTAAACAAATCGACAAGCAGCTCGTCCAGATGATCGCAAAAGGGCATCATGCACTACGAATCGTGGAGGAACCAGAAATGAAGAGGCTGATTCAAATGGTGTCACATTGTCCTAACTACCAACTCCCATGCAGGAAAACAGTTTCTGAAAAAATTTTACCACAAATTTATGAAGAATTACTTGCCAAAGCAAAACGTAAGGTTTCCGAATCAACTGCAGTATGCCTCACTACAGATGGGTGGACGTCGCGTATTAACGAGCATTTTATTGCTGTCACTGCACACTTAATAGACAAAAATACAAATCTTTGCTCCATTTTGATCTGCTGTAAGCAATTTAGCGAGAGGCATACCAGCGAAAATTTATGCAACTTTTTAAAAGAAGTTATGACTGAGTGGCAAATTTCACACAAAATTGCAGCTGTAGTAAGTGACAATGCCCCAAATATAATAAACGCTGTTCGACTAGGAGAGTGGAAGTCAATAGGTTGCTTTGCTCATCTTCTCAACCTGATTGTTCAACATGGAGTTGCAGAAATATCAGATGTTTTACATAAAGTAAAAGCAATTGTGGAGTTTTTCAACCGAAGCCCACGCGGACTTCAAAAACTTATGGATGTACAAAGACAACTGAATTTATCTCCCCTGAAGCTGAAACAAGATGTTTCAACCCGTTGGAATGCGACATATGATATGCTTGAGCGCATTTTAAAATTGAAGGAGGCAGTGGTCACCACTATAGCACTTCTGCGTTCTGATCTCATCATTGACCAACAGAGTTGGGAAATCATAGAGGGGGCTTTGCTTCTTCTTAAGCCTTTTTATGAGGTTACCATGGAGATAAGCTCAGAAAAAAATGTTACATTGTCTAAAGTAATAGTGTTTAACAAACTAATTCAAAATTTTCTTTTGAAGTATTCATGTCAAAATGAAAAAGTAGTGGCTTTAAAAGAGTCTTTAAAGAGAGGTATGCAAGCTCGATTCAGAAATTTGGAAATGAATTCTTTATATGCAGAATGCACTATGCTTGACCCTCGATTTAAGCAAAAAGGTTTCAAAGACGAAAGAGCTTGTTCTGTAACTATTGACAATCTAAAACGTAAGATTGAGAATATTGAGACGACTGAGACTGAAGTTGGCATATTAGAAGTTCGCGCTACTAGTACTGCGGATGTAGGAATAGAAAGTAATATCTGGGATGAATATGATGAAAATATTAGAAATATTTCTACACCTGAAAATACAACTGCTGCTGGTTTGCGCGAATTGGATAAATATCTTAATGAGGATATTTTAAACCGCAAGCAGGATCCATTAAAGTGGTGGCACGAACGTAAAGACGTGTATCCCCATCTTTACAAATACGTTTTAAAACGCTTTTGCATTGTTGCTACTTCAGTTCCATGCGAACGAGTTTTTTCGGGGGCAGGTCAAATATTAAACGAGCGTAGAACTCTTTTAAAATCCAACAAGCTTTCTAATTTAATGTTTTTGCACAGCAATATGTAAGTCTTTACGTATCGTACATATGTGCATGCATATGTTTTTATTCTATGAATTTGTTAAAGTTTTTTTTTATAAAAATACTCGTTTATTTGTATTGTATTTATACGAAAACTCTGTAAGTGATTGATGTTAAAATGAAATAAGCTACGTACACAACAAAATATTTTTGTGTAACAACAATAATGCTAAGAAGATGACCATTAGTACAAATATGCCATCCAATGAAAAAGGCTGAATAATTTTTATAAGACTTAAGTTCCTAAACATACGTTTTTTGTGTATGTAAAAGTATTCTGTGAATTCAAATTACCAAATGTTTTGGTTTGTATGTAAAATAATAAAAATAATTGAACTTTGTTTAAAATAACGTAAATGTATTCGTCAATTGAATTAAATGAAATAGTGAACTAAATGAACTAAAGAACTAGTTCACTAAGGTGAACGAACTGCAAGTGAACGGTTCACTCAAATGAACTAAATTTCCCAACTCTAATAAACATCGATATAAATATCATAATTTAAAAGCCGAACGTAAATGTCGTAGATTTGACAAAAAAAAAAAAAAAAAATACTTTAGACTCAGAGTTATAAGGCGAACTTTTTTTCTGGTGCGGTCTTATATACGTACATAGATTATGAATATACATACTTTCACTGTTTTCTGATTTAACTAATTGATTTTATGAAAATTTTTTATTTCCTACGTTGTTCTTGATTGCTCTACTTTTAACCAATTTCGCGATAAATGAATTGAAAAAAGAAAAAATTAATTCATATTTAAGTCAACGAGTGGATGCAATCAAGCGACACAGCTAATTCTGCAATTCGTCCTGTCAGTTTGCTGCTGTGTCCGAATATAACTATTCATAATGAAATCAATTTTCAATCAATCAGCCAGCGGAAAGACTGACAAAAAATAACGGGAAACAAGTAAATTTACAACCAATAAAAATATGTACATGTGACAGCTTAACTAAAATAAAAAAAAAAACAATTAACCACTTTCGCTGCAAATGGGCTGCAGGAAAAATTTTATTTAATATGGAAACATGCCTACAGTGTAAAAGGACTGGCAAACTA
>NW_023464895.1:0-9782 GCF_013731165.1 Rhagoletis pomonella
GTTATAATTGTGGCGAAAGTGCGCAACAGGGGCGTGCCTTCTCTTTTGCCCTAGTGCGTTTTTTGATTGGATTAAAAGAGAAGGCACGCCCCTGTTGCGCACTTTCGCCACAATTATAACGAGTTGTCCCTTCTTGTTATATACGTTCTTTGGTGATAGCAGACGGGATATTTTAACAACAAATAACTTAAGTACTATTAGCAACAACATTGTGAAAGTGATAAATATAGTTAAAGAAGACCTCCATTAGTATCCCCACCGAGTTACATTAAAACAATTGAGTATACTTGCACGGAATAAATGGAAAGGAAAAAGTGAGAAAACAACGAAATTTAACAAGTTTTTTGTTAATAACTTTTAAATGGTTAATAATATTAACCTTCCGCCCCCGGACTGTTAATACGGGGACCGAAACGCGTCGATTGATACCCCTCCCGACATTTCCGGAACTTTTTTAGCAGTTGTTACCCTAAACTAGAGAATTACCACAAATACCAATATAATCGCACTCAATCACCACGCCTTTTTTGTTTTCTTTAGTTGCGTTTGTTTACTCATTTCCAGTAAAATCCAGTAAAAGATTTTACGAATTTTCATATATTGGCGTTTTTGTACGCATAAACTTGCAAAGTAGGGGAAATTGAGAGAGCGAAAACTGGCAGTTGAAGTTGCAAGTTTTTACTGGATTTTACTGGATACATTTTTACTTGTAAGAATTTGCCAGTACGAAAAACAGCTGATCGCATGTTTCTGGATGAAATTTAAACTAATAAGGAAACTGTTTGTGGGTTTTTATTGTTGAATTTCACAAAATAAACCTATTTAAATATAAAATATATTGTTTTATTAGGAATTTGCTGCGAATAAACAACCAATTTATCAGCTGTTCATGAAACTTGCAATTTACTACTGGAAAAGCGTTGGCGTACTTTTTTTGCAAATTTTTTCTATGAGAGCGAATTCTTAGAAATAATGTTACTGGAGAGTTGCTGGGAAGTTACTGGATAATTTGTAAAAAAACACAACGTTTGTTTGTTTTCATTTTTAGGCAGATGTCAAAAACGCTCAGAAATTTACTTTTTTCCTTCTTTTCCGATTGCGTGATCTTGTTAATTGGTTCTTGGATTAAATGGAAGTGGTGGAAATGAACACAGATATTGGTGCTACCAGATGATGAGAATAATAACAAAAAAGTGGCGGTTTTTCTGTATTCACTTATATTGAAATACCGTATTATATAAAAAAGCGACGCGGTGAAGTATTGGTTTTAATAAAAAATTTCATTTATAGAATTATCAATTTTTATAAGAAAGCGCCGCAGGCGAAAATGTATCATTATTTATTTATCGAAGTATTTTTTTTTAAAGCGCCCGACCACCTAGGCCCCTTATGGGTCCATAGGGACCCCTTAGAAAAATGGCCATAAATCACAATTTTTTCTTCCGTCCACGGTATTTTTGCGTAGAATTGCTTTCTGCGTAGGCGGCCTTGGGCGCCGATTTAGGATAATAACCCTTACCAAATAGTGGTAGATTGTTGAAAATCCCATCGTTTTAATTTGTTGAATTTTCGACCATGTGGTAGCTCCGAGTTTTACGATTTCAGCCATTTTGATTTGTTTGCTTGTTTACTTTGTCGATGAAGAATAGTGAAATTATTAAACGCGTTTCATTTTGTAAAAAAAAACATAAAATAAAATACGTTGAATGTACAAAAAACACACGTGACATTGCAAAGATCATATATTTATAAAATAAGTGTTAAGTGCTCGGGTTGGCTTTCCTTTATGGCCGTTCGTTAAAGGGGCGGTGGGCGAACGCTAAGTGGGCGTGGCACCTCTAACCCACCTTTTTTTAGAGGCAATGAATCGCCATTGATAAAAATGCTACCACCGACCACCTAGGTCCCCTATGGTTCCCTAGGGAAGCCTTAGAAAAATTGCCAAAAATCACAATTTTCATTTGCGTTTATTCGCTTCAAAAATGTTAAACATTCATTTGCACAATATTTTTTTATATACACATTTTTATATACAAGACATTTTTATAAAACACCCAGTAACCAAAATAGACATCACTAGGGCGGCAGCCCCAGCTTTACCACACAGAAAAGGAATTCTAGTTACCTCATCCTTTCGCAAGGTTACAGTTAGGTCACACAGAAAGGAGAATTCTACGTAATAAGGGTTATAATCCCTAAACGCGGCCGAAGGCCGCCTACGCAGAAAGGAATTCTACGCAAAAATACTGTGGACGCAAGTAAAAATTGCTATTTTTGGCCATTTTTGTCAATGGCGGTTCATGCCCTCTCCAAAATGGTCGGTTGGAGGGGCCACGCCCACTCCCCCTTCGCCCACCGCACCTTTAACGAACGGCCATAATGGAAAGTTTGGGAAATGTTTAGTAGCGCTCACATCGTTTTTGGGGTAGGGGGCGGAGGGGGAGGGGCGGGCCCCCAAAACCTCCCCCACTATAAAGGGGACAGTCACCGCTTTCTAAAAAGGCGTACCCCCCTTGGGCTCCTCCCACAGGCCCCTAGGGAACCGTTTGAAAAAGGAAAACGGAATTTTCTTAGGGTAACTGAGCAGTTAAAGGGGCGGTGGGCGAAATGTAAGTTGGCGTGGCACCTCTAACCCACCGTTTTTTTAGAGGGAATGAAGCGCCATTGACAAAAATGCAACCCCCGACCACCTAGGTCCCCTATGGTTCCCTGGGGACCCCTTGGAAAAGTTGCCAAAAATCACAATTTTCATCATTGTATAGGCTTACAAGTATGGAAAGCGCCATTTTGTTTGTTTACATTTGAAAACAGCTGAGATCACCTGATTTTCAATTCTCTCATTCTCCGCACAGAGTTACATTGAAGTTTCATAAAAAAACTTTAAAATGTAAACTGAGAAATATTTTAGAAAAATGAGTTTTTATTCATTTGAATTCAATAAAAAAGAAATTAAAAATGATAACGATAGATGTGTATGTTCCAGGCAATCATTTAAAATATTTGTGAAACTTATCCTTTTGCGCTAAAATACAACAATGTGTATAAAATTCGTTGTCATTGCTTTTGAATATCATATTCGTGCCTGCCGGTAGAAAAAATAGGTAAATTTGCATTTATTTTCAAGAAAACATATCAGTTAAAATATATTTCTTTCCAAAGCGACATACGGACAAGTAAGATGATAAATTTGTATGATGAATATCGCGGAAAAACTTTTGTATCAAAATTTCTATTCTAATTTGCATTTGAATTATGATATCAACAGGGATGATTTGGGACGTATTTTTTGAAGACAATTTTCTTATAAATCTTGAGATTGTTGATTTATTTTTGAATTAAAAAAGGTAGTTTATATTAAAAAATATATTTACGCTAGCAGTATGTAAAATACTTTTATTACGAATTGAAACGATTTTAATGAATATTCATGGTTACCATTAATAGTAGTATGACAGTTAGATCTAAATGCATATTTGACAAGAAAGATAGAATACAAGATTGCGCCGTCCTGGCGGCGATGACATATCTGTACAAAAAGTAACAAAAGTCGATTTGGATGTTGAAAGAAAATGTGAGAACAGCAAATTTTCTTAATAATAAATTTTTCGATGGGGAACGTGTTTTAATTGTGCTAATTTGTAATAGCCTTATTCATAAACAATAAAGTAGCTTAAAAAAGGCTTATAAATTGAAAAATTTTTGTGACCGGCAATTTAAAGAGCTTTTTAAAATTTTATTTTTTATTAATAAGGCAATAAAAATATATGATTTACAATAACTTTTAACAAATGAAATACGAAATAAGGTGATATTTGTGGAAGTATTAGTGAATTTCAGTGCATTTAAAGTTTCTGAGGTTTCGTTTACTTTTAGATAAGAATTGTCAAAATGGAGAAATACAAAGTAGCGATACAATAATCATAGAAAAGAAGATTGCGCCCTGCTGTGATGATGAGTAAATTTACCACGATGAGGAAGAATATAACAATTAAGTGAAAAAATTTTATTTTTACAAATTTAGTGAATCAAATCGTAAATGAACAACTATTTTTCCTTCCCGTCTGCTTTGGTTTTGGCAAAAAAGTTGATAAGCTCCTGCCGGCGATCAAGTCATTTCAACCATAAAATAATATTATTTGCAAGAACCATTCACTAAAATTGTAACTAACTTTTTATTATTTATTAATTCCTTTTTGATATTCAGCAATAACAAGATGGAAAAAAATTATAAACCAAAATTAGTAATATTTTTATGAATGTAGTTATAAAAGTTCACAGAGGAAACGCCGGAAAACAATGTATTGGCAACAACATAAAATTTATGGCAATTTAGATGTCAACAGAATACGATAAAAAAGCATGAGAGAAGTGTGCGAGAGAGAAACGGTCAACAAATTTCTTATAAAATATTTTGATTTTTGCTGGGTGTAAATGAAAACTCAATGAGTATTAAGGAAAAGAAAAATTTGAAAATAATAAGCAGAAAAAGAGATGGGTGCACAAAAACTTTAGTTAAATGTTTTTCCCAAATTCTTAAAATGTAAACAAATCGATTTTTTTAATGTTACTTTACATCTATTTTCTTTTTTATGAATAAGGTGTAGTGACCACTCTAATGCATGTGCATATTGCTGACGCGAGAAAGCAAGTAGATGTCCAAACCGCGTTTGACATACTTTTAATAATTATGACACACGTGAAACACTTGAGACACCGTTCTTGTTACGTCAGCAATATTGACCATGTTGCAAGCGATCAGAGCACTCGCCAAAGGTAACATGCAAAACAGTTTTGCATGACACATTAGAAGTAGGGGAAATGGAAGTAACCAATGATTTGATTGGTTGCTCATAGAAATAAGAATTTAGGTTAATTTAGATTGTAAGCATATAAAAGACGGTGATGAGCCGAAATAAAGTCATTCTTGGTTTAAGACGCAATTCTATTGTTAGTACTTATTCCTTGAATCAAAATCGTGCATTTTAATGCTCGGAAGAAATCGGCTGAGGAGCTAAGATAGTACCTAATCCTTTGAAATATCCACTCGGTTCTGTAGAACCACCACAAAGGTCATAAGCATGTACCGTTTTTATAAATAAATCTTATAGCAATATGCTATATATTTCTTTATACACTTTTTGGCTGGCGGAATATGTAATTTTTCAACTTAATAGAAAAGCGTATTTAACCACATTACTTTTTTTTAATATAGAATGGCGCAACACAACAACTCTTTTTGTTGCACGAAACCCTTGAACATGTGCCTGTCATCTATTTCTTCTGTTTCGACATTTCGGTATTTTGCATTTCTTTCATTTTGACGTCATTCGCATTGTCAGATTTTTGAAATTCGTTTTGGTTCGACATTCTGCTATTTTATAATTCTTTCATCCTCATATCATCCATCTTCCATTTCTTACCTTCCATTGCCGTTCGCATCGTCGAAGGTGCCTGTCAAACACTGCCGCCATCATGCTTTTCAGTTTGGCAGGCACGTCCGCTGTTAGAAAGAGAATAGACCAAAAAGGGGCATAGGATTCCATACTTGTAAGTATATACAAGAGGTGTGAAACTTTCGATAGTCACACCATCGATAGTTTTGATAGTTTTCAGAAAAACTATCAATATTCACGAGTCTCGAAAAAAACAAAACTATCGATAGCACTATCGATAGCGCTATCGACGACGCTAAATCAGTTAGTTTGCTTTGTTTTTACAGGATCATAGTGTAAAAAGTATTATCTTATAAAAGTTATAATCATTCAAATTTAAGTAAATGCTTAGCCAAAATACATCTCTTTTTTGGAAGTTCAAAAACAAACACAAGTTATACAAACAAAACAGGATTTACGAATAACACATGTATGTATATTTGCCTAAATGCATGCATATTTGAAGATGATGTCGGCATCACAATAAAAAACAAAATTTTTAATTCAAATTAAAAAATGCAGGTATTACCAACAATAGTTTGATAGTCCTACTAAACTATCGATATTTTTGATAGTATAAAAAAAAAACTATCAATGAGTATTGATAGTCTAAAAAAATGAAACTATCGATACTATCGATAGTGCCATCGTTAGTTTGACAACTCTAGTATATACGATGATTTTCATTTGCGTTTATACGCTTGAAAAATGTTAAGGTAATTCTCCAGGGTGGGGTAACAACCCTTAAAAAAGGTGCGGAAAAGTCGGGAAGGGTACCAAACGACGCGTTTCGGCCCCCCTAATAACAATCCGGGGGAGATAATATTATTAACCATTTAAAAGTTATGAACAAAAAACTTTTGTTAAATTTCGTTGTTTTCTATGGGCAATTACACCGACAAAGATTCACTAAATCACCTGTTCTCACTTTTTAAACACTATTAAAATATATAATTTAATATGTTTATTAAAGAAACACATAGTTTTATCAACCTAAGATAGATTATTTTGTTATTAAAAAGAAGTTGACAATCTTTGCCAGCTGAAACCGGCGATTCCAAAATAGCTATAGTGCTGCCACTGTATTAGTATTTCGTAATAATTCACTTTTCCTTATGAGATGTGTGCACTGTTCAATGCTTTTCGGTATCTTCTTTCGTTTTATATATAAATAATGAAAATTTTTAATAAAAAATCGCGCGATTTTTTATTAAAAATTTTCGCCTGCGTCCTTTTCCATAAAAATCAATACTTCGATAAATAATGAAAATGTTTAATAAAAAATCGCGCGATGGTATAGCGAAATTTGCTATTATATTTTGGTTACAATATCTCATTTAGATGAAAGTAAAAAGAAGAAGAAGTGTATTGTGTAAACTGAGTATAATAGCGCAAATGAAATGTGAAATAAAGTGGCAATACCAGCGATTTGAGGTTATAATAATTTTAGCAGGCGTAAAGTTTGTTTACTCTGTTTTATTAACGAAATATATAAAATAAAAGTGAATAAATGATTTGGTTTGCATACAATAATAACCGGAAACGTTTTAGTAGTGTTTTAAAAGTGGAAACTGGTGATTTAGTGCATTTTTGACGTGGTAATTGCTCATAGAAAACTACGAAATTTAACAAAAGTTGTTTGTTCATAACTTTTAAATGGTTAATAATATTATCCCCCCCTCCGGATTGTTATTAGGGGGGCCGAAACGCGTCGTTTGGTACCCCTCCCGACTTTTCCGCACCTTTTTTAGGGGTTGTTACCCCACCCTAGAGAATTACCAATGTTAAATATTCATTTGCACAATACATTTTTATATAATAATAATAATAATAGATTAGCGCTTACACATATGTTAGTGTTTGGCCGAGCTTCTCCTCCAACTTGTGGCGTGCGCCTTGATATTGTCACACAAAGCGGAGGGACCTACAGTTTTACGCCGACTCCGAACGGCGATTGTATTTTTATGAGAAACTGTTTTTCATGGCAGAAATACACTCGGAGGTTTGCCATTGCCTGCCGAGGGACGACCGCTGTTAAGAAAAACGTTTTTCTAAATTTTTTGCGATGTTGCTTTGACCAGGGCTTGAACCCAGGTGCTGGTGAGTGAAAGCGCGCACTGCTTACCACTACACCACAGCGGCCGACAAGACAAGACAAGACAAGATATACAAGACTTTTTTATAAAACACGCAGTAACCAAAATAGACATCACTGGGGCGACAGCCCCATGTTTACCACACAGAAAAGGAATTCTAGTTACCTCACCTTTTCCCAAGGTTACATCACTGAGGCGGTAGCCGCAGTTAGGTCACACAGAAAGGAGAATTCTACGTAGTAAGGGTTATAATCTCTAAGCGCGGCCGAAGGCCGCCTACGCAGAAAGGAATTCTACGCAAAAATACTGTGGACGCAAGTAAAAATTGCGATTTTTGGACATTTTTCTAAGGGGTCCGTAGGGAACCACAGGGGGCCTAGGTGGTCGAAGGTTGCATTTTTGTCAATTGCGGTTCATGCCCTCTCCAAGAAGGTCTGTTGGAGGTGCCACGCCCACTCCCCCTTCGCCCACCGCACCTTTAACGAACGGCCATAATGGAAAGTTTCCCCAATTAGTTAAATACTATTACTAATAAAGTGCTGAGTGATAAATAATGTAAATATGTACGTTTCTGAACATCCCCGCAGTTCCATGAAAAAAATGGTGGTGGTTTTGTGAAAACACCCAAAAACCTATGAATGGAAAGCCAACCCAATTCGTGTAACATCGGTAAAGTTTCATGAGAAAATTCGTGATAGTTATGCTAAAACAAACAATTGTGGATGTTACCTAAAATCAATCCCCCCCGCCCAGGTCTTTGAACAAATAACGGTATGAGTCAACAGGATGTGCATAAACTTTTTTTTTTGTAGATGAATAATCTAACATTTCATTAAGTACGCCCGCAAATTATAATTAACACCGGTCTTGTTTCGGTAGTATAAACTTTGTAACTTCAATGCATGAATCGTTGGTTCATGACTTCAATGGGCTTTGAGTGAAATACATATGTATGTATGTAGCTACAATCCAAAACCGGCCAATAGAAATACTAAATTAAAAAAGGCAAAAGTATTGCTAAAATTTATGTATACCACTTTAATAAGGAGCTTGCACAGCTTCTTCAAACTTTATCATCTGAGATGTTATTTATACTTTTTATTTAAGAAGACCGAAACTCTCACACAATATACAACACCCCACACTTTCGGCATTTCTTTTTAACTGAAAAGAGTAGGGATGTAAGAAACATCGCTATATCGAGCAACATCGATGGTCCAAGGCATGATAAAAACATAACAAGGTAAAACCATTGAGAGGCAGTCTGACGTTTGCCAACAATATAATTTTAAAATCAAAACTCAAACTCACACACACATTCTCATTTTCAATCTCAAACAACAACAATTGTGAACAATTTAATTTTTTTATTTTCAATTTTATGATTTTAAAATGTTGGCAAACGTCAGAACAAAATCATGGCCGACGAATTCAGAGAATGAATTTACTTGTAATGTTTTTGCGTGGGCTTTAGATTGCTAACCCCGGAGTTCAGCATTAAGGAAAATATGGGAGGTAGATGGGGGTCTAATAGTTTATTTATTTTTATTTATTTATTTGTTACAGTCTTGCGACTTAAAAGATAGGTATTTTTAATATATAACAAAGTATGCGTATATGTAAGTTTAAATTTTCAATTACAAAGCTGTTTATGTTTCTAAAACTATCAAATAACCTATATAAATGTATATTGTCTAACTAGTTTGGTAGCTGGCGAGGCCTAGTCTCCAGTCTACCTTTAAATATGTACTATGTGCAGCAGGCGGAAAGACCTTGTTTCCGCTCCGCGTTGCTCACGAGTTGGTAGTCACGTTCGGAAAGGCCGAGTCTCCGATCCATGTTCCCGTCGTCATTAATATGCAAACCCTGACGCTGGATTCCGTGATGTGAGGCGGGCGGAAAGGCCTAGTTTCCGCTCCGCGTTATGGTCGGGCTGTTGGGCATAGTCGGAAGCTTTCGTATGCTAGATCATTTGCTGCTTGGTCGGATGGAAAGGCCTGGTTTCCATTCCGTTCCGTGCTCTCCTACCTAATAGCCAGAGTTTTACAGTGATCAAATAGTTGTTTTTTAAAAGCAACAAAGTTATCACAGTCTTTAACATGTGGCGGTAACTCATTAAAACACTTTAAACCTTTATAAAATATATTTTTTTTGTCTACCTCTGTTCTATAAAGTGGGAGTCTAAAGCAATTGTTTTCCCTGAGTATATATGAATGAGTTTCATTTATATACCGAAGATTGTCGCTCAGATAGT
>NW_023464896.1:0-9782 GCF_013731165.1 Rhagoletis pomonella
AAAAAAAACCCCAAGTCAACATTTAGTAGAATAACTTCCACGCCTTCCAATTAATAAACTCAATATACCCTCACCATAGTTTTCGATATATTTGGTGGTTTAATTGAGTCACCATTTCTCCTTGAATGATTTAATTTTAATATTAAACAAAGAAGTTTAATGAATCGGGTGGACACAGTCAGATCTCACTATGCTTCTAACGTTCCCAATTCTATAACCCTGAATGCATTAAATGCGGTTCCAACTCCTACTGCACTTAATTTTTATTTCACGAAGCACTGTTTCAAATGCTACTAAATATTTTGCTTAATTAGTTTATAAGTAGAACCGACTGATTTATCTTTTTAGTCTGTAAGAAAGGGTGAATTTCTAGATTAAATAAATATTTGTAGCTGTTTATGTAGTAGTGCTACCGTTAAATATATTTAAATTCTCCTACTAAGATTTTCACAGAATTCTACACCGAACGACAATTTGAAGTCCATATACTACTTATGAATGTCCATTAGCTAAATTGTCTTCTCTGATCGTCCAATTCTTCTGAAAAATTTAAATAAATAAATAATAAGAAGAAACGAATACAAGTTTTGCAACTATCAGAAGCTACAGCCACTGGCAGTTATTCAGGGAATAAAAGTGTCACACAAGCATAAAATGCACAATTTGACTGCAATATACAAGCTCAACAATAAGAAGAACAACAAATAATAATCCATAAACTGGTTGAAAAAATTGCAATACCAAGAAAGAAGTGAAGAGCAGTTAAAGCGTTGCAGAGCTAAAACGTGCCACAGAAATATAAGAGCAATGACTATAAACTTTGCATTTATTGGTTGTATGTTAGTGCATATATACAAAGATGCAGCCATGCATTTATAAACAAGCATCTTCATATCTGCTATTCAACGCAGTGGCACACTTACACATTTATTTGCTGAACTGCTACATTTATGTAAATTTGAATGTATCATTCGTCTAAAAAGCAACTTGCTATTTACTCAAAGCAACGAAACGATTGCATTCATCATTTCATCATACACTTAAGCATATAATTCAGCATATATTCGTGCATTCATGCCTGCCTTTATTCATTCAACCACTCGTTTATTCAATGCCTTTAGCTTAGCTTAACGCTCGCATGCACTCAACCAACGCTTAGTATTAAAGGCAACATAAACAGGCGGTCACAGCAATGCTTGCACTAAAACCACTTGGCACTTGGGGGAATGCAACGCAAAAGCAACAAGCTCTGAACGCAATTTATATAAAGCAAAAAAAAAAAAACAAAATAAAACAGGAGTAAAATAATAATCAAATGCAGGCGATGTTTAAAATCAACTATAGTACCTACATACATATGTATGTATATACATTCATTAAATGAATGTGTATATTTGGATAAAGGTATGTATGTATGTTTGCATTTGTACCTATAACACAACAAGAGGGATCCTCAGAGAGAGTATAAGTTGCACACATACAAAATGAGAAGGCACCCTTCGCTTCGCTACAGCTTAGTATTTTTGATTTGTGGCTGCATGCTAGTTTGTTGTTGTTGTTGTTTCAAAGCACCTTTCTACTAAGTACACAATAATATGTAAATGCAAATATCAATAAAAAATTGCAATGCACTGCAATGCGATATGCAATTTTTCACGCTTCCCTCGACACCCTAGGGGTATTCTCGAAGTATTGCACGATGCACGTATTGCACGAAATGCAAAAATACTATCCCAAATTGCGAAGAGTACGAGAGCACCCCATTGCAAAGTGGTAGAATGCATGGGTAGCAAGCAGCGAAATTATGTATCAAATACAATAACAAGAGACAGCAGAAAAAAATGAAGTGAGCGAGATGAGAGGAATGAGAGAAATATGTAGCAATTCCAACAACAAAACAACTAGCACAGGGTCGCATATATCTTGCTATGCTATTTTGCAAAATATATACATGGGTTTCGACGTTGCATATTTTGCAGCGATAGGAAATGTCGTTTCCCATGTATTTTGTTGTTGTGTGTTTGCAAGTTATGCAATCCATGCAATCCGTGCTACGTGCAATGGCTTTGCAAGATTTGGGGAATACCCCTCCTATTTTTTGCGGATTTTTGATGCTTGAAAATTCGACAGCGCCGCCCGTCACTATTGCGAGAAAAATTGTTGGTTAAAGTGAGCTGGTAAAGTGTGCAATGCATCATAATATTGATTGAAAATAAATAAGGCGTTAAAAGTGTGACGATAAATGCGCGCTGTGCGCTTTTTTTGGAATCCCGGCCGAAATATTACGCATACGCCATGGTGTGTCGCTGTTATGAATGAAGCTAAGTACGCGTAAGTTAAATGCAGCCATTTATTATTTGGCTTGTTTGTCTGAGTTGATAAATATTTGTTTTGTTTCTAAATTGTTTGTCTAAAAGCAATCATAATATTTAATCTAAAAAAAATCAAGAAAAAGGCAATTTACTTTTTCAGGTTTCAGCTTAGTCTTTTAGCGTTTTGTGACCGTTCGTGGTATTCTAGGGATTTATTTTGGATCTTTTCGATATTCTTGGTTTTTTTGGCATTTTTCGTGAACTCTTACCATTTTATTTTGTACTTTTCGTGTTATATTTTACTGGACTTGTTGGAAATTTTTCTGAGAGTTTTCGATTCCTCCGAGACACTTTTGACTGCAGTTCAAGAATATTCAAATTTTAATCGTGAATTTTTGCGGTTGCTTTTGTCATTTTTAGGGGAACTTTTAAATTGTTTTTGCTGTGTTTGGGAATTATTCGCAATTTTTTGTATTCGTTTTGGGTTCGAGATTTTTATCGTTAAGTTTTGTGGTTATTTTGTGCTTTTATTTTGCTTTTTGCAATTTATTTAGCATTTTTGGAGGTTATCAGAATTATGTATTTTTTTTTTTTTAGAATTTTCCATGACCTTTAAGGATTTTTTTGGTTCTTTCCCCGAACGTTTTTGTTCCTTATCTATATTTTTTGTGACTTTTTGGGATTTCTAAGCTTTAAGAGCATATTGCGATTTTGATTTTTGTGAATGCTTAAAAAGTAAAAAGCAAAAAAAATCTGCTCAAAAAGGCGAAGGTTTGCCAATTTTTTCTCTCTTATGGAAGACATACTATTGGTTAAATTTTTTATTAAAAATGTGGCATCCCCCAATTTTTTTTTGATTTGCTTTAAGATAACATAAAATTCTTTCAGTTTAGGTATTTCTTGTCTAAAAATTGGTTGCTGCCATATTTGAAAAAGGTCTTTATGAAAGCCTTCTCGAACATTTGATTAAGTCTATGTTTTTTCGAAAAGCCTAGAATTTTAGTATAAACCGAATAGTTGAACCATAGGTGTTCCAAAGAAGACGTTTTAAAAAAAAAACTAAAACCTAATAGCCAGAAACCAGCCATCCTAAATTTGTTTTTTAACTGTATGACCGTAAAAAAGTAGATTCAGAACTTCATGTGTTCGCTGATTTAGATTTAAATTTAATTTTTTAACTTCAGCTGACATAAAAATGAAAGTTCTTGTTCCCCCTTTGGACTTTTCAGACCGTGGGTACACACACGCTTACCTTACTTTATTTGAATTTGTAACAATTTGCGGTCACATCTGGTAATTGCGCGAATCCCAGTGGGTTACTAAAACGTTAAAAATATAAAATTAGATACATATATAAAAAATTATGCAAATAAAAAATAGCAAAGGTGTTTAATTTATATCACAAAGCGTAAAAATTATAATAAACAAGTAAGAAAGTCTAAGTTCGGGCGAAGCCGAACATTAAATACCCGGCGCAAGTATTAAATATATGTTTTTTCACCTTTCCGAAACCTTCCGCTAGATGGTAAGCCGGGGTGTATCAATTTTGAGTAAATTAGCGTCCTTCAATTTCGAAATATTGAAGTTTCAAGCATTTCTGAAATTTACCGTTATATGAGAAGCGGCCGTTATTTTAGTCCGATTTCAATAATTTTCAACGTTTTGCTTATGTGTGGCAAGCACAATAACCACACCGAGTTTGGTACAAATTGGTAGAACGGTTACCGATATACTTATATGAGATCATAAGTGGGCGGTGCCATGCCCATTTTCCAAAGTTTTACCATAATCGTATTTCTTGGTAAAGAATTGTTGCAAGCATCAATTTTGAATAAATTAGCTTCAATATTTACTGATTTATCGAAGATTTTGTATTTCTCTAAATTACCGTTATATGGGAAGTAGGCGTGGTTATTGAGCGACTTTAAAAATTTTCGGCCATTTGGTATGTTGTGCGAAGGCCAACAACTGTGCCAAGTTTGGAAGAAATTGGTGCAGCGGTTACCAAGATATACACATGTAACCATAAGTGGGCGTGGCTACGCCCATTTTCCAAAAATTTATAATATTCTTATTTGTCGTCTAAAACTTATTATAAATATCAATTTTGAGTGAATAATCTCCAGTAGTTACTAAAATATCGCAGTTTTCGTATTTCTGAAAATTACCGTTATATGGGAAGTAGGCGTGGTTATTGAGCGATTTTAAAAATTTTCCGTCATTTGGTATGTTGTGCGAAGGCCAACAACTGTGCCAAGTTTGGAAGAAATTGGTGCAGTGGTTACCAAGATATACACATGTAACCATAAGTGGGCGTGGCTACGCCCATTTTCCAAAAATTTATAATATTCTTATTTTACGTCTAAAAATTATTGTAAATATCAATTTTGAGTGAATTATCTTCAGTTCAGTTACTAAAATATCGCAGTTTTCGTATTTCTGGAAATTACCGTTATATGGGAAGTGGGCGTGGTTAAGGTCCGATTTCGCCCATTTTCAATGCCAACCTACCTTGGATTAAGGGAAACCTACATACCAAATTTCGTTGAGATATCTCGAGTTATCGTGTACACGGACGGACGGACAGACGGACAGACGGACAGACGGACGGACAGACAGACATGGCTTAATCAATTTCTTTTTTCATCCTGATCATTTATGTATACATTTGTTACAAACAACCGTTATGTGCACAAGTGCGCTCGGGTATAAAAATATTCTACTTTAATAGGTCGATATACAGGTCTGGTAATATGTGCCTTGGAAATTCCAATACTATAAAGCCAAATCGCAATTTCTTACCACAGGGCAACAGCGCGAAAACAACCACAAATGCTTCACCTATGATCATGATTTTTGTGATGGTTTTGCTCAAAGTCTTAACGCATTTGCAAAGAATAAGTACGCACACCCTCTCCTCTCAATGCGCTGCCCTAAGCCGTACTCGGCGCAAAAGTTTTGGGCGGCAGCAAAAATTACGCTTATCATAAATCTGCCTGCAATTTCAATTTATTTTCAATGACTTCTTTTGCTTATTCTGCTTCTTCTATCCTCTTTTTTCTACTATTTTCGCATTTCCTATTCTTGCATTGTCCTTAGAAATACCTATGTACATAGCAAGTGTGTGTGTGAAGCACAAGGCCAGCCTTATAAATGTAGCAGCAATGAAAATAATATGCGCTGTCATTTCGTATTTTAATGTGCCACTCGACTTTTGTGATATTTGAAATCCTTTGCTCTGCTCGTACTTTTCTTCGTCCTGGCCTACGCGCTGCTGCAAGCTTCGGAACAACAAAAAAGACAATAACAAACAAACTTAATATTATAAATCTTACAATCGCATAATATTTGCGCTTGCAGAGGATATGTAGACAGGCAAGACAGAAAGACATATGCCAAGACAATCGGACCATTTCAAGCAAACACAGTTGGGTTTGTGTTGGTGCGACGGCATTGAACCATATATAGCTGCTCTTCTTCGGCTGCCATTTGTTTTTTTTTTTGTCGGCTGATAATAGCTTACATTTATCCATTTTCCTTATTTTGGTGCACTTTTGCAGTTATTTTTTTATGAGTCCATGCAAAAGTCTTCACTTTGAGGAAGATAAACGAATTTTTGTTGCGCTACGCAAATGCGAATTATCTTCAAAGCAAAAGTGCTCGCATAAACGTACGACTACATAATGAATTTTGTAATTATAATGTAATTATTTTTAAGTAAATTTCTCGTACAATTTTCCATATTTATTTACATACATACATATCTGCCGATTATGAAAACATTTTAAATATTATTTATCGTCAGCTAATTGTGAAAAGGTGCCAAGTCCATTTTTTTAAATTATTCAGGAGAGACGAAAAATCGTCTAAATTAAAAAAGAAATGGACTTGGCGCCTTTTCACCTTTAGGTAGCGTTGTGCTTTTTGTGAAGCTATCTTCTCCTTTCGGTGAGCATAAATGAGTTCTATGGCGAAAGATACATTTTTTTAAGCAAGCTTTGATATTTTGAAAAACGAAATTTGAAGTTCCTAAGTTGAATCCCCCTAATACGAAATACGCTAGGTTCATCTAGGAACTCGACTGAAATAATTGCGGGTTTGCAGGATTTCTTGGATTCTCTAAAAGCAACAGCAGCCCATTTGAAGTCGACTATTTATAAGTTCACTTAGGGTTCGACCTTCATCTGGCGCAACAAGAGGTCAAAGTATATGTTTGGAGCACATCCAGCCAGATTTATTGACATAACCTACAACTAGTGTCCTATCTGTGGCAAACCAGTGAAGCAAAGCGGGCAACATACCCATCTAACAAAGACCGCCTTCGCCACGAAGGAAAACTACAAACAGCGCTGTTAACTATCCTTAGTTCTGAGATGCCATATTTTGCATAAAGGTAGAGTTGGCAGGCTCAACTAAAATCTCTCTTCGCTAAATGGTGTCATATTAATGATGGTAGATACTTGGGTATCAGCATGGAAAGCTTGCGATGAAGCGGAAGGCTAAAGAAAGAACCCGCTAGAAAATTACTGTATGCTCGCAAATTTTTCTTCTTCTTATTTGACGCTGTAACCGCCTAAGCGAGTTTTGGCCGAGTTCAACAAAGTACGCCAGTCGTTTCTCTTCTGTGCCAACTGACGCCAATTGGAAATGCCATGTGAAGCCAAGTCCTTTACCACTAGGTCTTCCCATCGTAGTGGGGCCTCCCTCTTCCTCTGCTACCACCAGCGAGTTCCGAGTTGAATAGCTTCAGAGCTGGAACGTCGGAATCCATTCAAACGACATGGCCAAGTCACCGGAGCCGCTGCATTTTAATTCGCTGATGTCCATGTCGTTGTAAAGGTCAAACAGCTCCTCATCCACGTGTACAGGCCCTTAAATCTTCCGCTGTGACCTTAAGCCGCTTATGTTCACTTGGAATATAAGGTATTGGAGTTTACAGCAAAAGATTTTGTGACCTTAGTTTGATAAGAATCTACGACCTTCAATGCCTTATCAGACAATCTAATTGGTTCCATTTATAGGCGATAAATCCGCCTCAACATCGAGTGAAGACAGTTGTATCAGATTCATTTCGGCCTAAGTAAACTCTCATTCGAAATGTAGGCAGATGCTAAAACCCAATTTATTGTAGCTTTTCCATGATCTTTTTCGCTTTGAAAATATAGTCGTATCGCTTCATTTCCCCAAAAGCGAATGCTTGTATACGCTGCCAAAATAATATAGGTCTAAATATCCAATTAGTAAATTTGGGCAAGTCAATGTCGGAAATACTTCATTGAAACTTTTTACTTTAAATTAAAATCCGATAAGCTGTGACGTAAAGTTGTTTCCTTTACAAAGTTTTGTTCATTAAATACGCAACTATTTTGCAATTAAAATTAATTTCCACACATTTTCTTATTATTAATTTTAAAATAAGAAATTTCAATAGCAAATACAAAAGTACCCACATAGTACTACTTAGTACTTAAAGACGGCATTAGTAACCAAGCCAACCAAAGTGCGCTACAACCCACATCCATGCCACCACTAGCTCGGCTGAAGGGCAGTATATTTATATGTATGCGCAACGATTTCATTAAGCCGCAATTACGTATTCAAAGTGAAGCAATACAAGACTCATTAATATTCTTGTGGCATGCCACAGTGATAGAAAAACCGAAGCAATCGTATATGCAAAAAAAAAGCTTGAAAAGGCGCAAAGGAACGAGTAGTTAGTTACGCCACTTGTGGCACACTCCAGTTGCATGCTATCAAGTAAATACAGTTCGACTTGCTGCTATGCTATTTTTTTTTACTTAAGCGAGAGTGAGTCGTGCGCTTAGAAGTAAATGCAAAACGCTTCGTGGTTAGCGCAGGTCAAGGTTTATTGATGTAACTGCATGCGGTTGAAAGTGGCTCAAAGGATTTCGAGATAAGCATATGCAGGCATTTTTTTCACTGCATGGAGTATCCAGTTGTCAGCTGACTGAGTAATTTTTTACGGCGCTTTGGCGCATGATTAATGAGCATTTATGCGCTTGTCTCGCGGCACAACTCGACGCTCTAATATCTATGTACTTACGAGTATACATTTACATAGTAGCTGTCTCCTTTTCTTATCTATATATGTATGTATGTCAGCGCGCTCCTCATTATGCAAATGCGAAGAAATTATTGCAGCAAATGGAACTCAACATTAATTATATGACTTATTGCTCGACGAGCGAAAAAAGAGAGTGGACACAGCGAAATAAGTAAGCCAACAAATGACATCATTTCATACATTTACATTTGCATATATAAATATTTGTTTTTTCAACCGATATCGCTTGACATTGAGACTTTGAAATTGTGATAAAATAGATTAATGTCCGGAATGGCACAGAATTTAATTGAACTCACTTAAATTTCCGCTCCAGTTATCCAAAAGGAGACAACAGAGCCAACGTGTGTCATGGCTAATTTTCGCAATTTATTTGCGTTCGATTTTACTTTCCCAATATTTATTCAATTTGACTTTTTTCCCGCACTGTTTTTTTTTTTTGCTGTTCAAATAATTTCACAGATAAATGCACAAATCAATAAATTTTACATTGAGCGGTCACTTATCGCAAAGTGCACTCATACATACTTGCACACTCGCATTTGCGCCGCAATTTTGCAGTTGTTGGGCGAGCCAGCAGCCAACACAGCTTCGAAAATATCGAAGCTCATTTGCATAAATTAACAATAACAGCAATGTGCCTGCTTGGTCAACAAAAGCGCACCAAATAGCTTCAGCTTACAAGAGTAACAACAACATGAGCCAAGTACGACAAGAATATACTTTGTGTGCACATAAATAAAATGGCGAACAGTGTGCGATAAAATTGATATAAAATGCAACAACGCTTCATTGCGTTAGAGGCCACTTCGCTGTGGTGCCAACTAAACGAAGCCCAACGTTCGGTGGGTGGATTCACTTAAATATGTAGCCTTGCACCGTTTAAACTTTTTGATCGGCTGATTGGTTGTGAAATACATGCTTAATTACCGTAAATATTAAATTCACTTGCGTCACTTTGGCTGAGATTGTAAAGTATTTATGCCTGGAAATTTAAGTGAAGATTTTTCACAGGCACTGCGATGAAATGAAAATGTGGAAATTAGAAATGCCGAAGTTAATTCTTAACGCTTAGCTGAGCTTAAAGCTGTTTGCGCCAGTTTTGAATTGGCTTTTGCCGTACTTTTATTCGTAGCCATCATCTTCTTTGCGCACGTATTCTTACAATAACTCGTATTCCCATTCGTATTCGTACTTTTATTCTTTCTCGTATTTTTGGTTGTATGTGTGCAGGTATTTGTATAGGTTTTCGTATTGGTATTCGTATTTACATTCGTATTATCGTTCCTATTTCCACTTCATATTTATATTCAAATTCATATTCATATTCATATTCATATTCATATTCACATTCATATTCATATTCATATTCATATTCATATTCA